>NC_044362.1:29403896-29683934 GCF_007364275.1 Archocentrus centrarchus | reverse complement strand
TGCAGGAACTCAAATGGTACTCAGTAGTTTCTGTGGCCCCACGTGCTTGTATGCATTCCTGAAAATGTCAGGGCGTGCTCCTAATGAGACGATGGATGGAGATCTCCCAGGTTTGGACCAGGGCATCACTGAGATCCTGGACAGTGTGAGGTGTAAAACTGGTGACGCTGGATGGACCGAACATAATGTCCCAGAGATGTTCTGTTGGATTTAGGTCATGCGAGCATTACGGCAGCAGAACGTCAGCTGCTTCTTCAGACCCCGTCACGTCTGTCACATGTGCTCACGCTGAACCTGCTCTCGTCTGTGCTCAATTCTGGTATTCTACGGCAAATGGCAATCGGGCTCACGGGGGTGCTAGGCAGTGAGCACGGGGCCCCCACTATAGGACGTCGGGCCCTCAGGCCACCCTCATGAAGTCTCTTTCTGATTGTTTGATCAGACATTCACATCAGTGGCCTAATGGAGATCATTTTGTAGCTCTGGCAGTGCTCACCATGCTCCTCCTTGCACAAAGGAGCAGATACCAGTCCTGCTGATGGGTTAAGGACTTTCTACCGCCCTGTCCGGCTCTCCCAGAGTAACTGCCTGTCTCCTGGAATCCATGGTCTGAGACTGTGCTGGGAAACACAGCAAACCTTCTGGCAATGGCACGTATTGATGTTGGACCAGCTCATTGTGTCCCCTCTAGTGGACCTGTTGTTAATGTCATTACACCAAAGCAGCTAAAACTGAACAACAACCCCCCTCTGCTACTGAACTGACCAGATCAATATCCCAGAAGTTTAATTGACTTGATGCTAAACTCTGATTAAAAAGTGTTCATTTAATGTTTTGAGCAGTGTAATTTGTCCCAGGTTTAACATATATTAAAGAATAAATGGTAGGAAGTAACAGATGTGATTGTAGAATGTTAATGCCTGAATAAAATATTATAAATGCTTTATAATGACTAATAAAGATATAATATACTGCTACTATACAGTCACATACATAAGTAGTTAATGGTAAATATGTGTGCTTTTTTAAATGTAAAGTATTTTTCTAATCAGGGTCATAAAATATCTTGAGAATACCTGCAAAGAGTCACATCCTGCCTTTAAAACTGACAATAATTTAATAAAATTGTTTTTTTTACCAAAAATAGTAAGCATACAGGTTTGTAGTAAAATACCATAACAGCAAAAAAAAACACACTAGTTGGAAAATAGATGAAACATTGTTTCTCGGTTTTACCTTGTAACCGTTATGTTGAGAAGATTTCTTCAACCAGGCAACTTGTTTGGTTTTAGGAACATATAGAGATCTTGCTTTACTATTATTTAAAGAAGTAAAGCTCTCATAAAAACTTAACATTTAACACTGGAAAAAAAGCAGTTCTTACCATATTCAGAAAACTCTGAAAAATATTTTTACATTTAAGCTTTTACTGGGTCAGATCAATTATTTAGTACTATTAGCATCCCTCTGTGTAATCATTTTGTTACTAAAATTCTCACTTTTCTGTGAGCGTGCTTTTTAAAAATTAATTCTGTTCAAAGATTAGAAAGGAAAATAATCTTTTTCATTCACTCCGACCGTTTCCTTTAAGCAATAACCAAAATTCAAACTGTCATCTTTAAGGTAATACTAGTCACAAAAGACCTGGAAGCCGTGCAGCCATTAATGTCACAAATGTCTCTGCAAAATCCACTTAAGGTATTTAATATTCATCAGATCAAGGAATTTGCCAACATTCCTAATAGCACTCAAAAGCGCTTAACTACAGCTGAGCCATCTCTGACAGTATGTTGTGCATTAGTGTAGTGATAATGCTGCACTGCCCGTGCGACACATCCTGCTTTGTCGCCCACTGTGAGTGGAATGCAGTCTGTCACAGTGGGAGGAGGAGGAGTAGACGGGCAATGCAGAAGTGTAAGCGGGGAACTGTTGACCATCTGCGTTTTAGCAGGAGAGTGGGGTTCAGAGTCTGGTCTGAACCTAAAAGGCTGTTGACCCACATTTTTTTGTCATGGATGGTACTTTGTATCACTTAGCTGTCTCAGTGGAATTCCCTGAATCCCTGCGTGTGCATGTATTATGTACCAACTTTTGTGCAGTTATGTTTGTTCTTACTCACCTCACTTTTAGTTATTTTGTTGTTGTGTGCTGCAGTGTTTGATTCAACAATATTAGAGACAGTTTATCAAAATTCAGTGTAAATTAAATCTCTGCTGATTGGACAAAACAAGCAATTTAAAGATGTTTCCTTCGTGCTCTTGTAAATGATTTCATTTCTTTGATGCGTGAAGCAAAAACAGAAAAGAATTTATAATTTCATGAATGGAATCAAACGGGAAATGTTAGCATATGGGACATTTGTAATTACACATACACCCACCCCGTCATGTCTCTGTACATTAATCCATCCTAAACTGGACCACCCGAACTAATGGCGTAATGGAGCGCAGATGGAGAGATGTGGATGGTGTGCGTCTAACAGTGACGGGGATATCAAACTATTAGAGGAGGTCACTTGTCTTTGCTACTTTCTATAAATGTATGTCCTTGTTAGGAAGACGGGACCTAAGATGTCCAGTTATTTAAATGTGTGCCGTTGGGCAGGTAAAACATGGGTCTACCTGATTTGTCCCGTTTCTATTTCAGACCCTGAGAGCCTGCTGGGTTTTATTAGCACAGCCTGTTCCCTGTTAAGACTCCCTCCCCTTCCTCTGGACCATAAATGGCTGTGTCAGTCAGTCTTCAGAACACACTGATCCCACCATTGCAGATATGTGGTTGAGATCGACTTTCAGGTATCTCAGTGGTGGATTTTACATTTTCCTTTTCTTAAGTCCTTCTTCAAAATGGCTGCTGACTTTATAATGTTCCCATCTTGCGACCTGATGACCTCGTTACAAATAGCACACAACGTGTAGGTAGATGTACGACAGCGATCCAGGACCGTGTCAGCGGGGACTCTGGTTGTAAAGGAAGGGGGGGCACGAAGTTGTTTGACAGCGAAACAGTTGAGCCATTAGGGATGTGGCTGATGAGTTTGCCTGGCGTTACAGCGTGTTGCAACATCTCCAGAAATTTTCACGCTCCCGTTCTCATACTCATCCCCTATTCAGATGCTTACTCCCCAACAGCATATGGCATTCAGTATTAATGTATTTCTGCTTCATGTTCCTGCTCTCCTCTCTGCTGTCAAACATTGTGGCTTTCATTTCTTTTCTTACAAAACACCTGGAGCAGCAGGAGGGTGGGAAGTTAAAGAGAGAGTGAAGATACTCAAACTTTTCAAGCTTTGCTATTTGCACACACACACACACACACACACACACACACACACGACTCCAGAGTGCCTCTACTTACAGCTGCACCGCTGCTCGAGATGCATCGCTTCTCAACGCCGCGATTATTAGATCAGAGTCGGCAGGAAAAGAGGGGGGAAATGAAAAAGCACACAAATATGCACACGACAGACCACGGGGCATCAGAGGAAACTTTTTCATCACACTGTCGAGAGCGTGGCGTCCTCTTTGAAATAAAGATATTTACGATTATCGTTCCTTGGAAAAAGCAAAGCGTGACTGGTTTTTGATTTCGCTCTGCGTCTGTCTGTCTGCTTCTTCTGCCGCAGCTCATTACCAGAAAACATGCACTCATCTCTTCGATCTTCTCTGCATTTTATCCAGCACGTCCACAGGCTCTTACACCCCCCCCCCCTTTCAACAAGACTTGTTCTTACACCACATAAAAATTACATCAGGGCTCTCATCTTTAAATGGCCTATGACATTTATAGAGGGGCTGAAGTGTGCATTCTCTGCGCCGTTTCGGCCCGGGGCCGATTAAAGCAATTGAATCGTCTTTGCATTTTGTCTTTGAAGTGTGGGGAGAATCACTGTGCCGTCCAAGTTCTGGTTAATCATTAGTGATAGCAAAGCGCTCTATGTGAAAAACCACTGCTTTTATGGCAGCGGCAAGCACAGCATGGGGCGTCTGTTAGGCACTCCTAGATAATGTAATCTCTGGTATGGAGGGGGGAAAAAAGAGAGATGAAGAGAGATTTTGATGCAGCAGGGGAACTTTGCTGTTTTTATGTTTGCGTGTGTGTTCCCTTTATGCCCCCTGAGGTATAAAGCATAGCTCTGGTTATAAGAATCCTTTTTTTTGTGTGTGATGATGTAGCCATTAGCGCCCTGTGTCATGCCTCTCCCTCTCATAATATTACTCTGAATGTGAACTTCTACAAAGGGTTTCTGGCCTGTATTCATATTCTGATGTTGGATATGACGCCCGCCTGCGGGCTTATTCTCTCATGTGATGCACCGCAGCAGAGAAGCAGAGCTGTCTGCTATGCTGGGAGTCACCTGCCATGTGAACTGTTGGGCTGTTGTGGTTAGCCTCAAGAGACATGAGCATTTATGCTTTGATTATTGCCTGACCTGAACAATTGAAAACTGGGAATCATGCAGCCTTGGTCTGCATCCACCAGCACATCCTTTTTTTTTAATCAAATACTAAATCACGGCTGGACATGATAAACTGGTCTTTGGTGGGTTCCTTGTGCTGTCAGGATCCCGGGGTCTTAGCTTGGCGATAACAAGATTTCATGTTACATTGTCAATAAAAGATTATAAATGGGTTCTTCATATAGTTTGCACATGAGATATCAAACTCTGTGGAACGTTAAGTCGATATTTACTCTGCTCGTAACAAATGCATCTCGTTCTGTTTGAACAGGAGACCAAAATAGGTGATCTTACAGGCGAGCGGGGCTTACACTGTTTTTTTGCTTCGGTCTGATGAAGTGTGTTTTGTGCATTTTATTTTTAACTTCTCAGCTAAAAACAGACACTGATAATGGAGAAGGTTTTCACTCTTTGGCAAGAATTCACTTTGTTCCTAAGAAGGTTTAATGTTTTGCGCCTGGCGTTCATCATACTTGTGTTGCATATGTGCTTCTTGGAAAGATAAACGTGAGCCCGTTAATGATGAGTGACACTGCACCTTGCAAGACCCTTAGAAATGTGCATTGCATTAAGATAAGTGTCTGCCACTCAAGCAGAAACACACACACCCATCTCATCTGTCTGTTGATAAACTGCTATGTATGCAATTTCCAGAAAAAGTACTAATATTTACTCTCAAAGGGTTCTGGGCAGCCCAGCGGCATATCCACTGTGACATGTACATGCAGTCTGACACGGCGCTATTGTTGTTAGTCGTCCTCCTGTCTGTTCTTCTCTCTGAGAAGTACGGTAAAGTTGTCGGGAGCAGTTTTGTGAAGCATTTTGTAACTGTGTGTTTGTGACATTATGCTTGATGTGAATGCTGTATATCTGAGTAATTTCAGTCACTGGTACTGATTCACTGCAGTTCTATGGGTGTGCAAGTAAATGTCAGTCTAAATGTGTGTGGTTGAGTGTGAGTGTGTAATTTCAGGAAATGGACATCAGGCCCTACCCGGCTTGTCTTCAGCCCAGCGTGCTTCCCACAATTCTGAGGCCTCAGGTTTCCCTCATGGAGGGCAGAAAATAGAGGGCGTTCCTCTAAAGCTGTCGGCAGAGCTCAGCCAGCAGGAGCCGCAGGCTGCATCACAACGATTGGATTTTATTTAGAGGAGGCAGGGATGCTAAGGGGGGGGGGCCAAGAAAGGACTGGAGGAAAAGCTAGGGAGGAGGAAGAGTGGAAAATCTGGTGCTTTTTCTAATATGTAGAGAAAAGGGAACAGAAAAAGAAAATCCTCCGACAATCAAGCAGTGTCCAGTTTTTATACTTGACCATTTTTGATCCTGGGTGCTACGATGCATTTCAGTTAAAACTATATATATTGAGGCGTGATACTCAGGTCTGCAGTAAAGACATTATTTAACACACCTCAGTGTTTTTAAAAAAAAAGAGAGAAAGTTTAAATAAGTGCCTCGTGACTTCTTCTCATTACACGTCAAGAAAACGGAGACGAACGCATTTTGCACGTTTGAGCTTTTTCAGCAGCGCTCTGAGTGAGGATTTTTGTACAGATTACATCTAATGGCTTTAGTTATAATTTTATAGTTATAACTATATAGTTTTGTAGACAAAGAGAATAAGATGTTGCCAGTAAAGTAAATCTTTTATTTTGTCCTCCTCAATTGAATTGAGCTGCTGTTGTTTGCAGCCCCCCCCCCCCCCTCCTTTCCTCTGCTCTGCTTTAATAAGTGTAACTGCATTTGGGATTAAGAGACGCCCTGTTTCAACTACTTCACTGTAATTATCCTTGGCCCCTTTCCACACACACATATACACAACTATAGGCCTTTTTTTTGTTTTGTTTATTTAATTAGATGCAGTGATTTTACTGTGTTAGAAAAAGAGAAAAAGTCATTAAACTAATTACAGTTGCCACAGAAGTCTCTGTAGCAAAGTGTGTATCTGTATTTTTGAATCTTTTATTTCAGTGACAATCTATCGTCCTTTTATGACACCAGTGAAATGACCTGACACCGCCGTGAATGATGCCAACAGCTGCCGGTCGGAGATTTGCCAATGCGGTAAATGTCGGAACAAAGCACAGTCATTCCTTTTGGCCTCCGTGTGTTGATGCCGATCTGCAGTTGAGTTTGATTTTCAGCTAAGAGACGAGGCATGTGGAAAGTATGTGAAGTCTGAGCCTCTGCGCTATAAGAGCCTCTCTTATAGCGCAGAGGCTCATGTATATAAATGTTTAGAAAACTACTGTTTAAAAAAAAAAAAAAAGTTCACCAGCTGTTTAGGCTTTAAATACTGACATAAATTGGTTTGAGTAAAGAAGAATGAAATATGAAGTTGGCTTTTGAGATGGGGTTGGCTTTCTGTCAGCTATGAGTCAATGCTAGAATCTGAGTTATTATTGTTAAATCCATTTTAATCCAAATGTCTGTAAATAACTATATTCACAAATAGTTCAGCTTAAACTCTTTTTAGACCATTAATTTGTGAGCTGAGAAATACAGTTATGTACATTAGGACAATAAAGAGTCACAGTGCTGTTTTTAGTCACACCCTCTTTTCACTGTTTATATCCCACTCTGCGTTTAATCATTGCTTATTATTAATCTCTGGCGCTCTTCCACTGTGCCTTTTGTCCTATCTTCCTCTCCTCACCTCCAGCCTGTTGCAGCAGATGGCTGCCCCTCCCTGAGCCGTTCTTCCTGTATAAAGGGAGTTTTTCCTTCCCACTGTCACCAAGTGCTTTGTCATAGAGGGTCATTTGATTTTGGGGGTTTTCTCTGTATTATAATATAAAGCACGTTGACTGTGATTTGGTAAATAAAATAAAAATGAATTTGAATAGTGCTAAAAAAAGCAGTTAACACCACATGGGTGTCTTGCCTAGCATAGAGCCCTTGATAGCTCAGAGATTGATTGACATGCTTTGTTCTTACTGTACTTAACACTGACCCTACAATGACAACTGTCCATGACATTATATCTGCTAATCATACTCCTGAGACTTTCCAGAAGTATGCAACTCTGTAGCTCGACTGAATAAAAAGTAAAAAAAATGCTGCTCTATAGTAAAATTCAGCAAAAGCACTTTAGGAGTTAATCGTTTACTGACGTTATGAGAAAAAACACCCGGTAAGCGAAATAGAAGAGGAAAAATGTCCCCCCTCCCTCCACTACTGTGTACTTGGACGCCACATAAACTTTATTTAAAACTACATAGTGAAATAAGTGAAACTGCATTGTTGCCTGTGATTGAAAACATGCCTTGATGTTCTCCTGGTTCAGTATTACTGTTTTTTTTAGTGTAGTTTCCCCACACGTCCCCACTGTGACATCAGTCAGATTCTTTTCATATGATCGATGGACTGAAGAGGACCCACGCCGCCATGAAACAACACGTTCACGTGTCATGTGTTTAACATTTGAACAGATAACCAGAATGACAGACAGATCCTTTTGAATCCAATGCCTTGCTCATTTGTCTTTGTTCTCATACAAGCAAGACTCTGCTTAAATTATTTTTCTTGTTAACATGTAATGACTGCTTGATGACAGGGGAGGGCTCTCGCCAAAAGACCTCTTCTTTGATTGGTAATTGGGCTCTTAAATCACCTTAATTCACACACACACACAGAGAGGAAACATTCTAGATTAAAGGGATCTCAATTAGTCCTCATTTATCTGATATTTTCAAGACGTCAGGCCACAACCTCCCCTCTTTCTCTGCATATCCTGTTCCATATTCTGTCCACTTAAGGACTTCTGACAACAAGCAGACATCTGCAAGCAATGGGCCTCTGCCCTGACAGACCACCGGTTGCAGAACTGCTAGCTTGTAGTTCTCATGGGTTTAAGAGGGAGAATGTAAGGATAAGAAATTGAGGAGCATTTTTTTTTAATTCCCAGAGGCCTCCAGAAACATTAAGAAGGGAAAGGAGCGAAAGTTTAGCAGAGGAAAAGGAAGAATCTATGAAGTGTTGACAGCTTTGTTGCTTGGCGGTGAAGAAGGGAAACTTCTTTTCCAGTCTCCCTTGATGAGCCATGTCAGTATTTCTTAATATATTTTTCTCCTGGTTGTGGGTCTTTTTCTTTTTTTTTTTTAATAAGAGGATTTTCCATATTTCCAGTTTGTCTTTTTTTTTTTTTCCAGCTTTAACAGATTCATAAAATTGGAAAGCAAAGCAAAGTTTCTACTGCTTATGACTTGTGGCGAAACACAGAAAAGCTTTACCTCTTGAGGCCTTTAAGATTAGCCAAATAAAGAATAATTAGAAACAGAAATATCAGTGATTGTGGCTCATAGTGTCATTCTAACAGGTCATAAGCCAGAAAGCCTAGAACCATTGCTCTACTCGTCATGCCACTCACTGTAAGTGATTTTTTTTTTTTCCTGTTGTGTCTCAGTGGAACTTAAGAGGAAGAGCAAAGTCACAGCCAGACCTGTGTGAGACATATTGATCCGTGCCAGCATCTTTTCTCCCCCCTTTAGATAATGGATTGCCAGCTCCTACCCCCGTCTCTCCTCCCCTCGGGCCTGTTAGTACAAATAATGTCTAATCAATATGCGCCGGAGTCCCCGTGAATATCCTTTTAACACTAGATTTATGTCACGGCAGCACACGCTCTCTCTTACTCATTTCACTTACCAGCCAATCAATTTAACCAATCACAGTGAAGACCCATTTCTCTTCATCATATGTGGTTAAATACATTTTTATTTTATTTTAGTTTATTTTTAATTAAAGGAAGCATGACCTCAGTGACATAGCTGGATTGGGTGAGATTATGCAACAACAAGGCAGCTTGGTCACACATCTGAGGCTTTATTGACTGGGTATTTGGAATCTATTATGTAGATTTGTATTGATTGGCAATTTCAGTTCATCACTCACTGTTTGCGTGCAGTCGTTGGTGGACAAGTTGTAACAGCAGATCAGAGCATCAAGAAGGGATTTTTCTCTGCTTCGTCACGTCTGTCACTTTGGTGTGTCTGACGTATATGAATGCTACATTTTAATGAGCGGGAGCTCGAGTGTCTTAAGGAATGTATTAGCAGGGCACACGGGGGAGTGCATCTTAAAATTATCTTGAATACATTTTGATTAGCTAATGATCAACTGGATAAACATCTAGTTTTCAAAATGGTGCTTCTTACTTCTTAGAAAAGAGTGGAAGAGGCTATGTATTATTCCATGGTTCTCTCCCCATCTTTATAGATATGCATATGTATGGGTAGGTGAGGAAGAATATGCGGTAAACAATCCGTCTCACGAGGGCTGCTCCTGTGGCCAGCGCTCAGCGCACTGAGGTCGGGGCTGCTCTGACCTTCCCCTGTCAGTGGATCTGATTTCCGTGGCTGTATGTCGGAAGCAGTGATGACAACCACATGGGCAGAAACTCTCGCCCTCCCTCACTTGCCTCCTTCATTGGCATTTGACTCAACATTTGTGCCTTTTTGCAGAAATAGAGTTTACAGGGTTGTGTTCAGTTCAGTCTATAATCAGTGTTCAGGTAGTAAACTAGTAGTTTGCCCTTGCCAGGGAAGTAAAGGTATGATTTTTGCTCTTTTGATTGTCTTTTGATTAATTTTGATATATGCCGATTCTTGTCTTGTCTGGTTTGTGGACCTCAAAGTCACTCATTTTATTTTGTTTTTTCCTTTGAGGTCACAGTGATTTGTTAAAGAAATCAAACATACAGTTGCCAATGACAGCATAAACACTCACTTTTTTTTTTCTTTCAAAGTCTAAAAGGCATGACCTGAAAAATGTGTTACATTTTCCCCTCTTGCTCATTCCCTTGTTCCCTTATACATAGGTCTCCAACTTATGACTACATTGTATCACTAATTGACAAGTAATCCTCAACAAAAGGAAGCTTATGCATTTTTATCAGGTATTTCCGTATATTAACATTTAATGCCATATGAATTACATCCAGATTTTGTGGCTAATCCCCTTCCAAAACAGTAGATTTGGCTGTAAATGTTCCATCACTAACACTAATCCAGAGTGTATCCCTGTCATGTTCCCCGAGCTATTTTAAGAGGGCATGTCTGTCATTTTTGCTTTTTAAAAAAACATGTTGGAATTAACTAACCCTTGTATCCTGTCAAATTTTGTGGATTTTTCACGCTCCGTGGACCTTGACAACCCAGTGACCGCACACTGACTGAGGAAGGTAATGGCAAGTGGTATTTATATGTTAATAGCTAGTTTATTCCTTAGTGTAGTACAAGCTAATTTCTAACTGGAAGCCAGAACTGGATCATACAATATATTCTGTCTTGCCGTTTAGCGCTTGAAGGCAATGCAAAGAAACTTGTGGCATTGTTAATCACAGCAAACAGTAATGAACTGATTTGTATATTCACAATTGCCCCGTCCTTTGCGGCAGACTCCGCCCTTCTGATCCTGAAAAGGTTGCCACAACTTTGTCTTTGCATTTACTTTGATTCCAGTGTCTGGTGAGCATCTGTTACCAAACTGTACACTTCATGGAAATGACAGGTACAAATAGTATTTGACTGGAGTTTCCTATGAAAGTAGTACATCCTGGTAAGTGGTGCATAGTGCAGAAAATAACTCTTACAAAAGCTGTTTAAAAAGCTTTTTGTCATGTAGTTTTTCTTTTTCGTCTCCATCATCAGATCAGCATCAGATGCTGGAGTCTTTCAGTGCTGTTAATGACCCTCGAGCTGAGAAAGAAAGCTTATAGGCAGCTGAGAACGTGTCCGTGTGTTTTACTATGTTGCTATGCTAAAAGAGGTGGTCGAACTGTTATTTTTATGTGTATTTACTATGATCTACAATAGTTTCTTACTGTAAAAATATTGCAGTACTGTGCCATATAAAAGCCTTATAGCACAATACTGCTAGTTGTTCAGCTGCTCTTTCACTGTTGGTTTTAATGTTTCTGCTCATAATATT
Organism: Archocentrus centrarchus; assembly: GCF_007364275.1. NCBI lineage: Eukaryota > Metazoa > Chordata > Actinopteri > Cichliformes > Cichlidae > Archocentrus > Archocentrus centrarchus. The sequence goes on along the minus strand of NC_044362.1, from coordinate 29,672,548 downwards.
TCATCCAGTAGTTGACTGCAAAATCATGGAAAGAAACCATAACACACATCTATCCAAATGTAATCATTGTGCCAACACAACACATCATAATTAAGTATTTATATTGAACATTTATAGTGCAACAAGTGTTTTTGTTCAGCTCAAGTCTCATTTAACCCACAAAGGAAAAACATACTGGATCATGCTGTAAGATTTTGCAGTAGCTTGCTGTTATTATATTCTGTGGCATTGGTATTTAAAATCTAACAATAAAACTTTATAATATATTTACAGCAATTTGTTACAATGTAATTATCAAAAACTTAGAATGCACAGTGTTCAAAAGTAGTTTACGGTTTGTGCTGCTATATCACACATGCACAGTATAAATGTACATGTAAATGGCACATTGCCTTCTGACACTGGATATCTGAGTGGGTATATTTGGTGCAGGTTGCACTTGCATCGCGCTGGTAAGGCTGCTTTGAGGCAACTGTTTCTGAGAGTTGGTGCTATATAAACAAAACTGAATTGAATTACAATAGAGTTCTAGTATTGTCTTGTGCACTAGCAGTACAACTGTCCCTGCTCCACTGAAGGAGCGAGGCAGCTTAACAAATAAGAGCTGATGGGAAAGATGAAGAATGGGGGGAGTGAAATAGAGAATACATTACATTTCAAGTCTCATTTGTGGAACTCTGGCAGATATGAAAATGTAGGAGATTAATAAATGAAGGAGAAAGTGTTCTAATATGCACAATCAATTCAACATCTCTTGCCTTCACAATACAATGTAAAATATATTACAAGTGATTGAAGAGCTTTGTTCCATGATGAGATGGCCACCATTATGCACCATTATACTCCAGCTCTTACAATATGATTAACAGCACAACAGGCAGGGATGAAGGGAATCATGATCTTGAGACAGGCGGCTCCCTCGAGGCCCTCCTGGGCTGTGTCTCGCCTGGCCACTTAAAGTGCGGCGCTGCCGTAGTGAGGTCACTGCCATGCTTGCAAGTGCGAGCACACGCTGGCCTATCACATCAACCAGCTTGGACACTCAACTAATAGCAAAAAGGCCCTTTAAAGCAGCACACTTAAACCCACCACATACCCCCATAGCCTTAATGCCTTATTTATGGGCCCCCGGTTTGCTATAAACCCAGCCTGTGTCAGCAGCTGGTTGCAGGACCTCCAGGGATTAATTCACTTCATGCCAGAACGTAGACTGCACCTTCGCCCGCCTTCTTCCTTATTCAATTCTGGAACCGCCAGGGGCTCAGTCTTCTTCAGCTCTGTGACACAAACTGTCTGCAATTGGCCAGCTAAAAAAAAAAAAAAATGTTATAGTGATAAGCAAAAGATGTTTTCAAATTTAGTTCACTTGGTGTGGATATAGCAATAGTAGTTTTATCTCTGCTTCCCACTTTCCCATGTATCATCTCCTCTTCAGCATCCTCTGTCCCCTCTGATCTCTTTGAAGTCTTTGCAGAAGGCCCTCGCCGGACTCTGGCTTTTGTGCTGTCATTCAATCTTATCTCTTCTCTCCTCCTTACTGTCTGCCCTTATCTATAAATATTTCTTCCCTTCGGCCATCCTTTTAGCATCCCTTGACTTGTCGCTATCTCCCATAACCTTGTCAGTTCAGCGTCTCCTCCGACTGAAATGAAAAATTATCCATATTTTATTTTCAGAATCCCAGACGCATGGTGTGTCTCCAGTGCTCTCATTTCTCACTGAATAAACTGAATAATGTAGTACCTATTGTTTTGTCCCGTATAAACATAGAGCTCAAATGCATTAACTAAGATTCCAGTTGAAGTGCTAGCATTTGACTTGCTAAATTTCCTCCCCTCTTCATCATCATTTAAGTTTCATGTTGTCTCATTGTTGTTCGCTTTGTTGTCTTTTTGTCTCCCCCAATTAAATTACATTAAATTACGTTTAAGGACATTCAAGACAGACTGCGTGCTAACAAGAAAGGATGCACTGGAGCCCCTTCTGTTTGCTTTCTGTCACACCTTTTTTAGTTGTTGTTATTGAATCCCACCACCATCTTACCTCCTTTGTCCTCCCCTTCACTCCCCCTCCACCATCATCCTTCCTTCACACTTGGCCTATGACCTCCCCCCCACCGACCTGCTTATCCCCTCATCCCTCCTTCCATTACTGTCTTCCTTCTTTGCTCCTTTATCTTCTGCCCTCCGCCTCACTTATCTTTCTCATCGCAGCTTTCAAAAAGAGTTCCCATCTTGAGGGGTCTTGACAGCATTCTCTAGACAGCAACCAGCCTCCCTGAGGGATCTGAACCGTGGAGAGATGTGTGACGGGTACCTGCCAGAAACTCTGTGACTCCCTTTGAGTTTTCCATGGGGGGGCTCTTTGATGGGCTACGCTTGTGTGTGTGTTTCATGTGGGTGCATGTGTGTCTTTTTTGTTGCATCAGGCAGAGCAGAGGATCTGTGCAGGCCTCGAAAAATATTTTCTTTTAATTCAAACAATTACGTAAAATTAAAATGTCTTAATTAATTAGAGCTTTTATGCGTCTCCATCTATATTATTAAATTCGCCCAGTTTACGACTAGAATGTGTTTTTATGGTGCAGTGTTGCAGTTATTTTCTGCCCACTTACATTTGGTTTGGCTCTCCATTTTAGATATTGGTCTTAAATCAAGAGGGCACAGTGGGTAACAATGAAATACTTCCCAAAGCGAGGACAATAAAGCAAGTTGCTCCTGCTTTACTTGATGGAGACTGTACTACTGTATATGCTGTGGTGTATTTTTGAGGTTAGTTTGATTATATAAAATGAACAGTGTTTGGAAATTGTTAAAGAAAAAGTAGAATTAAAAACATCTAGCTTAAAATTTGTGATTATAGTAATTCCAAACCACAAACATAATCAGTGTAAAATGCAAACTTTTTTTTTTTGCTTTTTTTACTTTAGAAATTAGATAAATGATCATTTAGAATATAGATACATCCAAAAATACAATGATCGTTGCATATACAAAGATGCACGAGAGAAATAAAAAGCAGATATATTTCACCTATGTGCAGAAACATTGTATACACACACACACACACAGACACACACTTGGTGTGGCCACCCTGTCAACTCCTCTGCTGCTCGGTGTCTAACTAAGCAGCCGCTGAGGCCTCGGCTCTGTTTTGACGGGTTGAGAAGCAGACTGTATTTTTTTCCCCCTCTTATCCTTAGGCAGCGAGTGTGACCAAATCTCATTCCGATTGCAACATGTGCTTCTCCAGTTCGGAGAAAATATTTGCATCTGGCATTCATAAAGTAATTTTCATAGAGATAATTATGTGGATTGGAGATATTTTTTTTAGCTTTTAGGGACAGATTTAAAAAGAACTTGTTTTCCTGGTTCTGCAGTAGTTAAACATTTGAAACAGTCCTCTTTTTTTTTTTTTCCTTTATTTGTTTTCAAATCATATAATTGAAAAATATAAGGCCTTTTATCAAAATTATCAAAATGTGGGTTATTACTCCATTCTCCCCCACCCCCACCCACTTACAGGCACACATGAGGGTAAAATGGTGACAAACTGCAGTTTACCGCAGCTTCTGAATTTTACTTCCACAACATGTGACTCACCAAAAGCCACAGAATTTCCACCTGTTTGGGGAGTTCATGCTGCTTGGATTTGAAAGGCAGGAAAAGGTGGAAGAGGAATTGACACATGGGAGGGAGAGCACAAAAGAGGAAGCGTCTGGACCCTGCTGATGCTATGGGCATTTTTCATGGTGGCCCTCCTTTTGAAACGTTTGTCCTGAAGAGAGGCAGGAAGGTCTTCATGCGTGCCCGTAGAGCCTCTTGGTTTTCACGGCTGCAGCTGCTTCTGCGGGAGCGTTTGGTGAAGGACTAAGAGGAGTTTACCCAGAACTTCCTGTTAAGCAACTCCAACATCTGTTTTACTAGGAGACAATAACAGTTTGGCTTGAGAATTAAGTCAGCCCTAAAAAGATTCCCGTAGCTCTGTGCTGGTAAAAGCCACTAATATTTGTTGTTGATCTGAAATGTAACACTTTAATAACCATTTTTAAGGAAAAATATAAAGCCATAAGAAGGGTCTCCAAAGATTTGCACTGTAGAATATAGGATTTATCTAATATAGCCTTCTACATTCCCATTTCCTTTGTCATATTATAAATCACTGTACAGTGTTCAGGCCTTTAAACCTGTAATTGCTTTACTCAAACTGGACCTCAAGGATCAGTCCAAGTCTCATCAGTATCTGAAGTAATAAGCTGTGTCTCATCGAGTATCTGACTTTCACTGCAGTGTTATTAAAATCTCGAGGTTGCAAATATCAAGGAGACGGCTCAGTCTAACCTTTAAAAAAATTATACAGTAAAATAAATTTAAAAATCCGAGATATTTCTGTGTGCCATCTTAATTTACAGTAGCAGGGTAGAGCTCTGTGTGCTTAAAAAAAACACAAGTATAATTTCATGTTTCTCATGCTCAGAGTCACATTTGTTTTTTTGGTGGTCTGGAAAACATGTCCTCCAAAAGCTCCTATATACTGAATATTTCATGAGGCTGTTGTGTAGAGTCCCAGTTTTTAATGAATGCTTGCTGAACCAGTGCTGCACTTTAGCTTCATTCCCAAGAGTGATTTGGAAAAACAAATGTCTTTTTTTTTTTTTTTCCACCCATTTTCAGCTCATGTGGGATACATGGGTTGAGCTGGTAACAAAATACTAATTTGAAATATATATATATATATTTTTACATCTTTCACAGATCTGTAACAACACAGACCGTCATCTTACATAACATCGTTTTCATTGTTCAGTCAAAAAGAAAGCAAAAAAAGTCAGTCAGCCCCTTTGAAGCATGATATTGCAAATACAGATATTTAGATTTAACAGACAAACTGTTTTCCTTTAGATAAATATATTTGTAGGAGTCACTGTCAGCGGCTTGCATTTGTAGAAAGAGGTTTTCTGGATGGTTTAAGGGCAATGAGGATGGTTTGGATCCTGGTTTTGTCAAATTCCAGCCTCAGACTGAGCATTCTCCCTGGCATCTAGGACACATATTACCGTGGCAATTATACATGAAATACTCCATCTTTCTCTCTCAAAATTGCCTGCTGTCACAAGATGCCTGCAGTCTCATTTTCTTCCTATGCTGCCCTGAAACAGGGAAAAGGGCCCCCTGCCTCCTGATGATAATGGATCCTAATTTGACTTAGATTATGATTTATCAGATGCTGCTCGTGCTTCAGTCGGAAGTATTATGCGGCTCTCTGAGAATGGGAACCATTACAAGTGAGACATCCATCCGTCACCCACCGGTCGCCATAACGGGGGAGAGAACAAGAGGAGGGCCATATGAGCTGGACCGTGATGCCTGCCCCAGAAATTAGACTGCTCCAATTTGATTTCTTTTCTCTCTGTGTTGTTCTCCCTCTCCTCCCCCTTCATTTATGACTGTTCCCCGTTCTCCCCCGGTCCAGGTCGGGCCAAAATTGTCAGCCAGCATTGGAGATGAGCATCAGTCAAACCCGAACATTTCCTAATAAAACTAGCATCGGAATTGTAATGTTCCTGCTCTACTTACTTCCTTAAGTTAAAATTGCCGCAGCCCAAAGGACTGCTGTCTCCCAGTTCCCTTCTTTATCTTGTGCCATATTTCCCTTTTAAGCCTTTAAAGGGTGATCCACTCTGCTGCCGTAGATGGGATGAGTCCTTTTGTAGTTGCCGTGAATAATGTCCCACTCAGACTGCCCACTTCCTAATGTACAGATCTTTGTGCCCGCTGGCTATTTTAGGCTACATTGTATAACGCAGTCTTTGATACGTGCACAGATCAATTATTTTTGGAGGATTTAAGATTTCTTGCCTCTCATGCATATAATAGGTTCAAAGTCATTAATAGCCATTATTGAGGTTTTTATGCGTTCTCCCATTTTTACTAGTCTATTAGATCTGGGGAGTATATCAGGGCCTATTTATTTATTATTATTATTATTATTTTATTTTAGCGGTGCCAGTTTTGTGGTTTATCTTCAGAGGGTAATGCCCTCCACTGTGAAGGCACCTTTGACGGTAACGTGAGACATGCTGCGCCCATCAAAGGCTTTTCTTTTATAAGCCCAGATATTATATTTAACCTGATGTTAATACAGAGTTTAATAAATGGTACTGAGACGGAGCATCTTGTAGCCATACTGAAGCTAATAAATACTTAATAAATGTTAAGTTATAGAAAAGAAAGCGTCGGTCACAGCTCTGCTTTCCAATAGCGCTCCGGGCATTGAGTCATATTTAATAGCAACCCCACATCCTAATTAAAAAAACAAACAAGAAAAAAAACCACTGGTAAATCTGAAATCCTCTATTCTCACCTCAACAAAGAAATAATGTTTGAGTGAAACTCTGTGATGCTTTGCCAGTATGAAAAGACAAGAGCCAAAGAACTTGTTCAACTGTAGTTTCTCATTCAGACTGAACTTTATTCATGAGTATGAAAAAGTCAGCCCTTGTTATCAATGTTTAGTTTAGCTGAGCCCTCATAAAAATGTAAAAAAGCCAGTCGGACTCTTTAATGCCTCCCTAATCCACTGCTGATAAGACTGCGCACTCACCCTGCTGGTTTGAAAATCCTCTCCTCTTCCCCTCACCCTTTCATCTCACACTTTGCGTTCTCAAACTCTGCCAGTAATTTGCACAACCTGTAGGAAAACGCTACTCTTGTGGGCACAGGCAGGTTGAAACTAGTTTTCGCTTCACTGCAGAGTTGTTAAAGCACCACTACAAGTTAATAGCCTAGAAGAGTCTACTTTACGGCCATGTTGACACAGAAAGGAATAATTAGTGGGATGCGATGCTGCCAGCGGTAAAGCCATTAACTCTTGACGACCCTTTCTCCAAACCCTGTTGCCTGGTTACAGTTTCCCCAGGTGACCAAATGTGCTGAATCATAGTCATCAGCTGTGAATCACTAAGATAGTGGCCTACAGGCGTTAGTTATGATTGGTGGGATCATAACGGCAGTGTGAAGCCCAGATATATTACAGTAAGTGACTTATGTGACAGCACAGATCTGTCTGTTGACTGATTGAACGATGTGGGCTGATGGATGCCGTCTCTGCTTAACCCTCAAGTCATTGTCAGTGTGTGTAGGGGAGAAAGAGCAGCGAAGCAAGGTGTGATGGAGATGGCGTGAAAGGGTCTGTGAATTTATATCTGAGATGAATAGACTCTGAAACAGACATGCGGTGGAAGCGACTGGCTTTGTGCTTCAGAGCAGTTCCAAAATCTCACAAAGGAAGAGGAGTCCAAACACACGTGTGCGGAGATTTGCACGGTTTTAAATAATCTCGCGTTCATTACGCTTCTCTGCGCAGAGGAGATCGTCATCTATCACTGATGGATGAGATTAGGCACTTTTTTCTCGTACGGCTGCATCAAAGCACTGCTGATGATACTGCGATGGCATCTGCAGCAGTTGCTGTTAATGTGGATGAGATCAGATATCCATTTTAGCATTTCAGTGCTGAGCAGGGAGATGGAATTGAAACGTAGGTAGGCGAGACAAGTTGTGGTTCATGAAGTCTTGGAATCAGTGGTGCCCGTTTTGATCTCAAGTAGCCACAGTCGACTCGAAAAATCCCCTTCATCAAGATTTCTCATGTTAAAGATGTTCTATTTATCAGTTGTTTCAGCTGCTTCTTTTTTTTATTATTATTATTTCAAGCAATTTTGTGTTTTCAATTTTATCCATTCATGCATTTCTTTTAGTTGGCTTTAGTTAACTTTTCTATTCAAACCTATTCGGATGTACTTGTTTCATCTCTGCTTTATTCTAAGTTACTTAAGCTAATCCCCACCCCCCACCTGGCAGAAGTACTTTTAGGGGTGCTTGTATCACTGGGTGGGAATCACTGCCTTCAAAAATATATTACAAAAAGGGGAACCAATGAGCATTTTTGCTAATCTGCCTCTTGTCTTTATGGGTTGTTAACTGTATGTAAACCATATAATGAGATCATTTATTACATCACTGTAGGACTGAGCTGACAGCCAATGCAGTCTTTTTCTTGATGGACTGTCTAAATATAAAAAGGGTGTCATGGCAACTATGATCTAGACAAGCAGTGATGCCTCAGAACGCTGATGTAAATACCAGCATGTAGCCAGTTTGACAGTCTTTCGTAGATACAAGGGTGGTTGTTATTTGTCTTTATAAGAGGGTGTGTAGCATACTAGTTACAGTAAAGTTCTGCTGTTCTTACACTCGGTTTTTATTCTGAAACAGTAAATCTGATTCCATTGTATCTTGGACTGAAGGCATCCATCAGATTAGATTTGACACCATCCCTTTTCAGCTTAATCTGGGGATAAAGTTTAATCTTTGAATGATGATGAGGGACATATTGAAAGCACTGGTTAGGAAAAGGAATCGGAGCTCCTGCTAAACCACATGTGAAGTGCTCCTGCAGATATTGGTGACATATTCAAATGTGGCTTCACCACATGAGGGGGGAGGGGGGAGGGGGGGGGGGGGGGGGGTGACACGTAAATGGCCCACATAGGGCAGCATGTCCCTCACCTTCATTAAAAGTAGGGCAGAATTACAGATACTAGAATCGCAGAGCAATTTATTTGCTTGTAACCGAAAAGGCCGGCATTGATACGCTGATGTGTGCAAGCATGAAATTGGCCCATGAATTAAAAGGAGGCATATTTCCGTGTGCCATGCCATTATTGCTTCCAGTGGCGCCATGGCTTGAAATCGAAGAACTGTTACCCATCTTGCTTTAAATGTGTGTGTGTGTGTGTGTGTGTGTGCGCGCGCGCACGCATTTATATCAGTCAAATATTATATTACCATCGCCGACATTTCTGACCAGCAGTGCCCCTGGAAAAATAGAGACGCCTTATAAAACTGAAAGCCAATTAAATTCAATCCGTTCCGTCAATGGATTCCAATGTTTACTGTCTGCTGTGCACAAGTGTTGACACCCTGTGGGATTGCTACTGCTCAGAATGAATGCTACTGTAAGCTGCAGGAAGGTATCTGTGTGCTGGCTTCATGTGCTGTAGGAAATTAGTCATTTCTTGGGAAGTTGTCTTCTGTTAGTTTGAGGAAAACAAATGAAGGGTTTCCTTCAGTAATGCAATGCATAACTTTTTTCTTTTTTGGCGCTATTACACGATGAAGTGACCCAAAATAAATCTCAGTAAATCAAGGCAGTCATTAGATCAACTCCTGTATCAATTTTTTGGACTTTAAGCTCATTAAAAATTGCCTAAAATGTGACGTGTGAATTTATTACGGGTATTCCATCTACAGTCCCCTCCAGAGGTGCAGTTGTTAATGCTACCCAGTGACTGCTTCAAGTCGACTTCAAGTGCCACGTTTCTTTCCTGGTGAGCACACAAACAATTGCACACTCGGGCTCCGAGCTTGGCACAGCGTTGCCGGCGCTGTGCCCGTGCTGCGCCCTCTGAGAAGAGAACGGTTTGATCCGAGCCGGGCCGTGAGCACGCAGATGGTGTCAGCTTCAGCCTGGGTTACAGAACGTGTTAGCGAGATTCATTAGCCTCTTAACTTCCCTGTCGACACATACACAGAATGGTAAATTTTACTCGACTGTTTCTTCCTCTACATATTAACTGATTTGTTTGTGCAGTTTATCAACATGCAGTTCCACTTTACTCTCACTTAGTCCATTGACATGATGAGGCAAATACCAGGGGGTTGATAATGAGTTGCTAACTGTGGTGATATTGTATTGATTGGTGTCTAATTGCCATGTTTCTGCTGATCAATTTGGCTCTCTCTGTCTCAATGTTAAACCTGTGTAATCTGGAGTAAAGGCAAGCTGAGGCTAATAGAGCCTAAAAGGCACAGACACGATGGCCTCTTGGACCCTCTAATCTTTCCAGTGCATCAGCAGACACCAGTGAGGCTGTAATAGACATCTGAGCTAATTCTGTTTTATCCTCGTGTGTATCAAGCCAAAGTCCAATGATCATACTTTTTCTTTGTCAGAAATGCCACGTCATCCATATAGGGTCAGTCAATATTAACCAGCTTCTTGGAAATTATGTTGAACCACAAAAAAAAAAAAAAATACACAATGCTAGATACTGAATGTAAATCAAGAACATCTATCTTCTGTTTTTTGTCATGCACACAGCCCACATGGTCTTATGAGACACCATTTATACAGTAGCTGCAATGAGCAGCACTCAGAAAAGAAAATTACTTATTACATTACTTTAAAAACAATAAACTTTGTCTCTCCTTTGAAGCTTTACAAATTAAACAAAAAAAAAATGCCACAAGAAGGGCTCCCTTGTTAAAACACACTTTTATAAGCATCCGACCAGAACAAGACGACGGGGATGGCAGACAGTTTATTTTAAGAGTATAGCCATTAAATCATCATGCACAGCAAATCAAAGCTAACAGTTTATTTAATGTTGAGTGGGAAAATATCTACACAAACTACATATTCCAAGGAGACCTTTTCTCTCCATCTGTATGGCTAACTGTGCTGCTTAACACAGCTGAACACAGATTTTTTTTTTCGGTTCTTAGTCTTTCTTTGTACACAAAAATAAATTCTGTAATCAGAAATACACTTAGACAGGTACTTTTTTTTTTTTTTAGCAGAATAAATATTTAACAGCTTTCACAGATCTGTGCGAGAGCGTAAATAAGAGCTGATCCTTCTTGCTTTACTGCAGCAGATAACGGGGACACTGTCACACAGCGCCTCACAGATAGAGAGTTAGCTGCTAGCGCCGGTTAGCAGCAGCATCAGTCTCGCTTCTAGCTGTCGGCGAGCCTTCGATCAATAGACCTGGATAATCATCTTCAGCATCTCAGTTCATTTTTCACAGCAGAGAAAGCCGCCACCAGCTACTCCCTCTTTGTCATAGGATGTAGGGCCTAGTTCACCCATCTGATAAGATTACAGAAACTAACCACCGCAGCTGCTGCTGCGTGTCGCCACTGTTTTTCTTACTGTGTGTATCTGTACATCAGGAAATGTTTATTTAAGAGGCTGGCGAGCTAGTCAGTACACCAGTCACATCAGAGATGGGAATCCCATGACTACCCATGCTTAATTAAATGTTTAATTAAGATGGTGCTTTTAATTAAAAAGTTGATTATTATGAAGTAAGGATTTTTGCCACATTAAATAGATAGAATATCACAGAATGCAACCTCCTAGTTATTAAAAGTGAGGTGAGATTTTTTTTTGGGAGTCAGCAACTGTTAATTTGCTTAAAGGGCAAAAGATGCCCTTTAAGTTAAAGAAGGGAAATGAAGTAAGCCTGATTTTTTTTTTTTTTTTTAATATACACTAAGAGTTAAGACACTGAATAGTCTAAGCTGTCTTTATTAGTTTGCATGCCTGATACATTTAGCTCAGGGTGATGCTTTCATGCAACACTTTGAAGTGTGAACCAACAATGCTGCTCTTGTATCTTCAAGGTCACACCACTTGTAACCACTCACCACGAGGGCCCTCATCACAAAAGAGACACAAGATCCACTTGAAGCTTCCCACCGTGTAGGCTTCTGAACTTCATCACGCTGTAGATGCTTCGATGGTCTTTGTGGGCCGTGGGGTCGTCTCCAGTTGTTTCTCTTCTAGTGCTCTCAACTATGTGGACACCCTCAGCTTTGCATTGATCACATTGATCCACTAAATGTCCTCTGAGTGAGGGTTGTAAAAATTTATGCCCGCATGCAGTTGCTGGTAGGTCTGGAGAATGCTCGTATAGGCATGGGAAGGGCACACATTGTGAATGAGGCCATTCATGTATAATCTGCAGGATTATGGCACTGCATATCAGCTGCCTCTGTCACTTACTGTACGTCGCACCTTCCCTTTCTCCGTTGGCATGCTTTGATTGGGATCTGTGAAAGCAGTGCCAGAGTCGGGGGGGATTCTGAAGTGACAGCCCATATCGACTAATCCTATTAGACTGGAGTTCCTCTTCCCTGCCAAATGAAGCAAGGGCTTTGCATGGCTGCCTTCAATCGATCTTGCTCACAAAGTTTTGTTTTCTTACAATCTGAGTGATTTGCCTGCATTTTTTTAAACATCGAGGCTTTGTAGGTCTGAGATCAAAGATTGACTGCAGCACAGACCAGATTTAAAGAAGACCTAAATTTTTATAGTTCTTATAATCAGTCCTATTTTTTTTTTTCCAAGATAATTTCTTAGATCGTCTAAGATCATGACATTATCACCAACGATGTTAAATAAGGCCTGAAGTTGGGTTCCATCTCTGCGAAATACTTAGACTTGCTCAAGTTTGTAAGTTGATGAATCTCTTGTTGAACCTTTTGAAATACTTTTACATTTGCAAGTGCCAGTAATCACATTTGTTACCTGCAGTGTTGCTTCAGTCAGAAAAGACCTTTGAAATGGCAGCAGATTATATGAGCTCTTCTTCTTCTTCTTCCTCGCGTTAATCCCGCACAGGCGCAGGGTCCGCATGTCTGCATGCCCGGCTCCGCTTGGCCCGGTCAAAGGCATCCTCTGGCACCACGTCCACGTGCTTCATATCTTCTTTAATCCGGTTGAGCCACCGCACACACACACAGCAGTCCTGGCCACCGAGTGCTCGTTACTTCTGACATCATGTCCGTACCATCTGAGGCGGGCCTCTCGCATCTTGTCCACGATCGGGGCTACCCCCATGCGTCTTCGGACGTCCGCATTCATGACGCAGGGTCAGACCAAGGCTCCATCGGTGCATCCGCATCTCCATAACGTGCAGCGCCTGCTCGTGTTTCACGGTTGCGGGCCAGCATTCACAGCCATACAGGGCAACGGGGTGTACAACGGTCTTGTAGATCTTGCCTTTCAGGCGCACTGGCATCTTGCCATCGCAAAGTACGCCCGTCACTTGGCGCCACTCAGCCTTAGATCATATGAGCTGTTATTAACAATAATTCTGATGTATCTGCAGCAAACTCTTGTCTGCTGGTAATGATCGCTCCAAGCTGCAGTTAGTAGTTGCTAAAGATTGTTTACTGAGTAAAAATGACACATTGCTGTAAGTCACTCTGCAGCTGCCACTGCCAGTAAACGTTCATTGTAACAGTGTAATAAGGAAAATTAACAGCCAATGGCAGCACATTAAATAGAATAGTTTCAGTTTATATCTTTTATACATCAAATCAATATCGTGAGCTCGTTCAGCTTGTAGTTTGGAATCACGACCTCCATTATCTAAGTCGGTGTTTTCAAGCTGTTACATCAGGGTGTCGAAACAATATCATCAATATGTACTGCTTGCAGCTACAGATTGTTCTTGGTAGTTTAATGTTAATATTACCTCCTTGCCCAACAACTGCTGATCACATATTGAACTGGATTTAGCACTTGATGCTGTTCAGAACCCCACCCTCCCACCTAAAGGTGTTTAGGAGAGAAAGGAGAAGGTAAAACTTTCCCTCAAACATGTATTTTCTTTTTTTTTTTAAGCATTTATCAAAGTTACCATAGAGTTTATAGGCTTCCTGACCCAAATTTTAGCCAAGGATTTAAAAAAGAAAAAAAAAGACAAGTTTTGATTAAAAATTTGTTTGACTGTTTGGATTTTATTCTCAAAGCTTCTTTTTGAGCAATCCCTCTGCTCCAACATGCCGCATTAGGACATATTGTAGTAGTGTCGTCAAAGTCTGCCCACAGTGCAGACATTACATCTTCCCAAAGCTCCCTCCTTGCCAGGCTTAAGGCTGAGACAGACAGCTTTTCAGGAGGCACACCCGACCATGAAAGGCAGGGTGCATCTCAGCGTAAACAGCTTTGCTGGCAGCCCAGTCAGCAAGCCACAGTCCTCTTATTGAGTCCCCGAGACACTCCACTCCACAAAGCCTCACAGTGACCTTTCAGCCTCATACAGTAGTGCCAGATATTGAGTGAGTCTGTCTAGATGATGAAGCTCATCTCCGACTGAATTTCAGCCTGCTGTTCTTCCTGGTCTCTGGGGTTTTTTTGGCAGTACAGTTGTATTGTTATGTTGCTCTTTCTTTGATTGATTTTACAGTGTTTTGTCAAAGACTGGAGATCTTTGATCCCTTTATTTGAGTTCCTATTTTCTTTTGCCTCTTGGGCAGGATTCCATATATAATATAATTTTTTATTACAAGGTTGAGCCTCATGAGATTGAGCATCTTCCATCAAACAAACACTGCATTTTTAATTTGTACTAAATCGCACTGTTGAATTTAGACTGTGCCAAACAGTCTTTTTGCTTTCTTGGTACAGTCATCTGTTTACATGCTCATACCTTGTGGTGGTTTCTGTTAAAGGTGACATTGAATCTGTAACCTGTAGCCGGACGGTTACACATCAGATCAGCTTAGCCCCAGAGAGGCCAAGCAGCTGTGTTACATGTCATGGAGATTAGCAGGATTGCATATGGCAGGTTCCTGGTCTTTAAGAAGGCTGACCGCCTCTGGCTTCTCTATTGTGTGCGTCTGGAGTTGATAGCCGGCTAAGTTGGTGGTGCTGTTGTGTGTTAGGTTATGTCATTAGGGCTCTCAGTCTGGCTGTTTTGTGATGGATGAAATGAATTAGGCAGTAATTTTATGCTACATAGAGTCATACATCGACCTAATAAAGACAAACTGATATTATGTTTGAACTGTGCAAGTGCTGTGGGATTATGTGCGTGCGTGCGTGTGTGTGTGTTCATATGCACATCCTGTTTTTTGTTTTGTTTTTTACTTTATTCAAAACCCTCAGTAAATGGAGTTTTAATTTTTTTTTTTTGCTGACCCTAAAGTTTCCCTCACTTAGTCAGGAAAAGGTTTGCAAAACCTGGAAAGATCTGCACATCAGACCTTTTTTGAGTTTCAGACAGTCCACAGGAATTTCCTGGCAAAAGTTAGAAAGTTGAAAAGTCAGGTTCAGAGTCAGTCGCCCGCTGCTCCTTCATTCAAAGAGCCTGACACTTCTATTCATTCACACAGTGTGAGGGGGAAAATGTGTTAATTACTTTCCTCTGTAGGAGGCCGTGTGAGTTCAACACTAACCTTTGTTTCTATTTATATCAATGGAGTCATTCTGTGCTCAGGAGCCAGCAGAAACCTTTAAGATAACATTCAGAAAAAAACGAGCTGATTGTCCCTAACAGCTTTTAGCAGAACTGTTAGAAAGGACATAATTACAGTTACAGAGACAAAACATTTATAATCAATCAATCAATTTATAATCTTATAAAATTTCACAATATTTTTTAACCTGAAATTAGTTTTGAGAAATAAACAAGAAAACCAAGTTATAAAAACATTTAGGAGACAAACACACAAAATCTATAAATACACGTTACATACAGTGTGTATAATGATTTTATATGCAGTAGTAAATCAAAAGCAGATTTGTATCTTATAAACCTCAGCCTACATGCTTTTGAGCAGGCCATGGTGTCCAAAATGGAGAAAAGTGAATATTTCATAGCTGAACATTTCAGACTCCATAATTTCTAATATAGTTGTAGAGTTGTTATGAATGACCAGTGAGAGTGTATTTGCTCAGTGTACCATGAGAAAGCTGCACTGACGGCTGCATTGTCTGACGTAAACAGGCCTGCAGCAGACAATAGCAGTGCAGTGGTTGAATGATATAAGGCCTTGATAGGAAGGATGGGGGGGGGGCTGTTGGCGTGCTACTCACCGTTCGCCACTAGTCTTTGTTCGTTGTTCTGAATAATACATCAGAAGCGCATTAGTTTGATTCATATTGCTGTTGGCTCAGCTGTAAGCTCGCTCTTGGCTCTTGCCTCACTTTATCACATTTTTTACATTTTCTCTGGGTTGAGTAAATCTGGGTGCTTTGCCAGTGTCAACAGTGCATTTGATCAATTCATGGACAAAGCATGCTGGACTTTAAAGAACATCATCCTGCAGGCCATTTCCGCCTGCGCTGATGGAACCAGGTCACTTGTTAACAATGGACCTCTCACACTCATCCGTCTTCCCACCCCCCCTTCTCTTTTCTCCCTTCTCTCTCCCCAGTAACCGGCTAACCCCCAGCAACCATGACCGGATACAGAGGCTGAGGCAAGAGTTTCAGCAGGCCCAGAACGTCCCGGATGACCCAGATGATCGCAGGAGGACCTACAGCTTCGAGCAGCCCTGGGTGAGTGTCTGAAATGACTGGGGCCTGTAACTTAAATCCACTGCTGTCCCCGAGAAGATGCCTAGACTGCCAGACTGTTAAGAAACGACCTCTACCGGGCCCAGACTCAAGTGCTAGCCTGAGGAGAACGCAAACAGTGCTGGCACCTGTGGCTAATGGTGCTTACGTCACTAACCCCACTACTAGCAGCCATGAACAAGACTGACGATCCTCTTCACCTGAGGATTACCATTAACCTCCATTAGCCTTCTTGGCTAATTGTGCTAATGCTAACACCATCTGCATGCAGGAGTCCTCACACCTCCTGACACAACCATCACTAACCCCACCCGCCTGTCACAGCCTGCTGTACTCATCCGTCATCCCCATTTTCTGTGTGTCAGTCGTCCACGTGGACCCACCCGCCATCTCATGGACTTTGACTTGTTTCCATTTTGCTTGTCTGTAAAGGGGGCTCCCTTTGTTTTCAACTGTGCCTTCTTACAGTTTCAAGTGAGGGTTATGTGCTTTTTCAACTGACATTTATTTAAAGTAAAGTTGCACTGGCTGAGGAGAGGGATAACCAGTGCATTCTGAAGCAACGAGGGGCAATTAGAAGCGAACAAAATCTGAATGCCTTCAAAGTTTTTTTTTTTTGAGGTGATGCAATCGCTTGTCATATTTTTAGTATTTATTTTAGTCCTTCTTGCTTCCTGCACCTCAAGTGTGCTTGGTTTTACATTATTTCTAGTAGAATATTATGATTATATAAACAGCCGGCTGTAGCAGATTTTAAATCTTATATGTACCTTTTTAATGCTTTTTTTCTAATTGTTAACTTGTGTATTATTAGAAATGAAATGTCTTCATATACTTTTGTCAAGTCTGGGACAACACACTTTTTTTCACACAGTCTCTCCTAACTCATTATGATATATATGGAATAATACCTTAAATAGTAATACTATGGTGGTCGGTAGCACAAATGCGGGTTGTCCCAGACCGGACATTAGGTGTGTTGTGCATAATGTCGTCTACAACAAATAACACTGAACACCCTTCTTGGTGTTTTCTCTCTACAAGGTGTTTTACACACAGGTATGTTTTTTTATATATATATTTCTCTATGAACCTTTTTTTTTTTTTTTTTACTGCTGATGTATAAACTAGAAATTCCCACTGTAACTTTGCTCAGTCTTTGGTGTGCAATGGGAACATTTTGCTCTTATGACTTATAATGAACTGATAAAGTAAGAGCTCATGAACCATATCCTCTGTGCTCTGGCTCTTTCTTTTCTAGCTAATAAGCCCAGCAAATATGTGTAGCAGCGTTTTGCATTTGGCAATGTTAACCAGAGTCCTGCCTGTAAGTGGGATCGATGGACTGGTGCACATTCCAGCCGGCATTGTACAGGAAAAGCGGGACCGCGTGGGAAAGAAGAGCGTAGGTCATCTCTCCCTTTGTCTCAAAACCACTGAGCATTCGCTCAATTAAAGAGCCGGTCACTGCTGCAGCATTATGTTTGCTTACATCAGTCACAATGAACTCATGAACGTAAAAATCAAATAGTCTATGAGCTATAACGTTTTTACCAGATAAATTGGTACATGAAAAAACTTCTGTGTGTCAAATACATTATTATTAAAGCTTAATTAGTCTGGAAATAAATCTGCCAACCATAGATTTCTCCCAGCAACCCTTTTCAGTTCCACAGCCTGTTAAATCCCCTTTACTTTGTCAGGCTGCAGCCCACACTCAGGCTTTCTATAGTAATTGCATGTTATTAGACTCATGCCCTGGCCATACTGGTGGGCCATATGGAAAACAGGAGAATATGTCTTTGAAATTCAATTACCTCCACCGTGCATTTATTACATTTTCTTGCTTCATCCGAGTGATGTGCTGCAAACCTCAAGGAGCCACCGTCCTTTTTTCTTAATTCACCTACATCTGCCCCACTTAGTCTATGCCAGAACAGCGCTGCATACGAGACGGTGCCATTTACTGTTCTTTTTTTTTTTTAATGTTCTGCTATATGATGCAAAACAAAAATAGATTTGCCTTTGTTCAGCCTAAATAGATGAAAAAGCAATGGATTTGGGTGCTGAAATAATTAGCCAAGTATTTTATTTATTGAAATAATGGAGAACACCTTTGATCAACATTTTGAAGCAAACATGCCAAATATAAATTGTGAGGATCATTGCAAAAGTCCACTTTCCACATCCTTAAAAAGAAGACTGTGTTTTTGGATATTTCATGAAATAATCCATGGATAAATATAAAACAGAGAGACCAGTCAGTTTTAAAACGATCATGAGTTGCAGCCCTAATCCGCTCTGTTATCGCTCGTCTTTTAACTGTGGGCCTTGAGCACAGACCCCTGTTAGCGTCACGCTGTACCGATTAGACAGATATTTCTGAACAGCCATATGGAAGCACTTAGCATGCTGTTGCAGCCCAAATTTGGACACTCGAGCTCTCTTCAAATCACACCTTCAGTGAGATAAATCTGAAGCCGTCACAGCTTTCTTTCTCATCCACCCAATTACACATTTTCTAAATATGGACGGCTAAGAAACAATCCAAGTTGTTTCTTAGCCGTCCGTATGCAGCCACATGCCTTGGGTCAATATATTTATTCTTTGTGATGGGTGCCCTCTCCGTCTTTTTCACCGTAGTTTGGGGAGCAGGAGAGGATTGTGGGTAGAACGGTCTAATTCCATCAACGATGACTGATGTTCACCCTCTCGGCAGCACCGCGCCAAGCTTTATTGCACTCATTTATACCACTGTGGGAACTGAGGAGTTCATTCAGTTGATGTTGGGGGTTTAGAGAGGGCATGATATTGCCTTTTGTATTTTACTGTAACATTTTAATGCTGCTATTATCTGGCCTCCTTTAGGGTATTTTCCACTCCCCTCTGCAATCACTGTGTTTAGGCAGATGAGCCAACATTCTTGAGAATATTCAGCAGGTCCCTGAAGGGATTTTTCTTTTTTCTCAAGTGGAAAAAATGTTAAGACTGCACTTCTCCCGTGAACATTTTTAATTCAGATATGGAATACGGGTTATGTAGGCACTCGCTCCTCTCTTATTGTCAGCCAAACCACGAGGCAGTGCCGCTCGATGCCAGAGATGATTGCCCTGGCTTCATTTGGTATAAAGGCGAGCCTCGTTAGCACTCTTAATCGTTTTATGGCCTTCCCACTAACTGATGTCCACACTGCTCCCACCAGGCTCTGAATATGTTACAGCCATAAAAGTAATTAGATTGGCTTTGTGTTGCAACTAATCTGCACACAGTTATTGCACCCACCCAACTAATGAACATCGCAGGAAGAGGGGTTGTGGTACGAGTGTGGGCTGAACCTCAAGCTGGAGCTCTGTTGCTGAGAGAGATCTGTGTGCGTGCATCCTTGTATGTATACCTTTGTGAGGTCCAGTATTTAAAGAGTTGTTTGGGTTCTGGTTTAGCTTCTTGTTAGGTTCAGGGTAAAGACGCGGTGTAAACCTGTAGTTTCAACAGTGCAGTTTGGGGTTAAAGGCTAATTATACTCCAAATGAAGCATTTATCAAATCACTGAATAGTTAAAAAAGCACAACCTTTCCAACTTCTGAATCAGTGGGGAAAATATCCACTAATCGAGGCAATTTAGCACCACTGACCAAAATGCACGAACAGGCAGGATTTGAAGTCTTTTCACAAATTCGCATCTGCTTCCACCTCTTTCAGTGAGTGCCTTTTAAGGAGACGGCGTATCAAAATGTACCATTATCCCTGTTTGAACTCTGGGTTCTGTGAGGCTACAGCAGCCTAGGACATGCATCCCTCCAAGAAAAAAATGGAGAGAAATTATTTCAGGTTTTCACCTGCCTGCAAGTACAGCTACTGGGAACAGATATTAGTACTTTTCTTCTTTTTTAGGCATGGTGGGGCAACAAATATATGAAGGAGTTTGTTTCAACATATTGAACTTCTTTTGGGCTAAAAAAAAAATTGCATTTCTCACATAGTTGTAGAAATGTGTGAGTGTATTAGAATATATTCATGCATATGTATGCACTCGTGAAGTATTTGCTACCACAATATAAATATATCTCAGCTGCTATAGCCCGATAACAGCAACACGGGAGGTGTTCATGTTCATGTATGGGGAAGACTGTCACAATGTCAGGTGTTGTCTTTTTCATTAACACCCACTAACATTCATCACATCTCATCATGTAAACCTTCTGAGTCTCCAGCATGCCCCCCCCCCCCCCCCCCCCCCGCATCACCTCCCTCCCCGTCTGTCTGTGTGTCTCACCTTCACTGTGACCTGAGAAGAGACGAGCTCAGGGTGTGTCTGCCCCACTAACTGCTGGTAAGTGTCTGCGGTTTGGGCTCGGGCGGGTGTAGGGTGCTGCGATGTGGAGATTTTGTGAGGGTATCTTGTGTCAGGGATGACTGTTGGTTTTTATTGCTCCTACTGTGAGGAAACCCAGACTCCAAGTTGTGGTGATTTTCATGCTTTGAATTTGTACTGAGGGATCATGTGTTCTTTTTAATATGTCTGTGCAAATATAACTCCGGGGCAAGACGGGCACTTCTTCGGTTTTATAAACTAAAAGCCATTTTTGAGAAAATATGTGCCATGTATACACATGCCAGTATGAGGGTAATATGGTGCTTTTTGCCACACTATGACAGGAAACATTTTTAGAGATAAAAAATAGGTTTCTTTTTTATTGAAAAATTTTTTCTCTTTTGATTTTTAAGGATTTTGTATATTTACAGCATGAAATCGCCACAGTTTTGTAGTCTAGCCGCAGCTAAATGTGCAGCTGCAGCATGTACATACAGTTTGAGTTTCCAATATGATTATCAGCCCTGCAAACGTTCACAAAATTCTTCTACTGAAAGATTTAGCGCATTGCAATCGTTCTTGCATTTCTTGAGGCTCTTTAACCCCATAAAAATTTAATGGAACACAAAAAAGTCATCAGTATTTATTTAACACTGGGAGTGTAAAACTCCTGCAAGTCCCAGAGTCGTATTAGCTTTTATGAGAGGACAAGTAGCTCTCTGATCAACACGTCGTCGCTCTGTGGACGAGGACGTTTCCAGCAGCTCGGGGTTAGAGGTGATACAGAAGTTTTAAGAAATGTTAGCTCTCATTTATATTTTGAAATAGGTTGCTTCTATGCCATATGAATGTGTATATCATATCCTTAACTAACCTGAGAAGCAGTTTACTGTTGCTTGTGACACATTTGCAGTTATACAATGTCCTTCACTGAGAGCAGCATAATCTCTGAATTCTGTAAGTTTTCTGCACAATATTTTTAACCCATTTTTTTATGTGTGGATAATCATCTAATTATAGCAGATAAACAAAATGTCTTTATTAGTTACAGTGCAGTGAAAAAGTCTCATGCCACGCCCCATTTCTTTATATTTTGCTGGGAAATGGGCAATAGGTCCAGCAATGTATGTTGTTCGGATGTTGGCTGCCTTTTGTTCTGTTCTTTGTCAACATGATCCCTCACTGCTTCAGTAATGTTTAGGTCTGGGGAGGCCAATCCATTACTGCTAATGTTTTTTCCATCCTGGTGTGCTTTTACTGCATTGGCAGCGTGCTCAGCATCACTGTCACGCTGAAGCCGTTGCCAGTCAAATGCTTTCCAGGTGGTTTTGCACGATGACTCAAAATCTGAATCCAGTGTGTTTTATAGAAGCCTGTAGACACTCACATCTGACCTCCTCTGTGCACACTGATGATGATTTGAACCAAAAATCACTCCATAAGACTTTCTGATACTGACTTTCAGTCCAGTTCTTGTGTGATTTTGCATACCTCAGTCATTTCAGCCTGTTTCCTGTCCTTAAAAATGGCTCCAGACAGCCAGTTCCACTGAGGCCATTTCTAATGAGGCTTCGGTGAACAGTAGATGGATGAACTGAAGGGCCAGATGCATCTCTCAGGCACTGCGTTAAGTCTTTATTGGGTCCTTCTTTTGTTCTCTACACTTCCAGTTTCCTCATTTGCACATCATGCCAAAATGTTTTTTTTTTTCCCCCTTTGGGGAACTTTGGCATTTTTCATAGATTCAAGTAAAGAATTTAATCCAACTTGAACAACTTAGCAGAGAACCTATTTTACAGTAAATTGGTTCTTTGCTCAATTGTCTGTTATTTGTAGCCACAACAGTGGTTCATCCCTTGTGTTTGGGGACTTTTCTAAGCTCAGGTGATTCAAAAGTCAGTGTTCAGTGACTAAACAAACATAAAACAGTCCTATGAAAGTGGTCAGGTACAAGAACTGGACTGAAAATAGGTGAGAAAGCAGCCAATGTCCAAAAAAACCCCAAACCATGGAGAACTATTGCTCAATACCACTTTAAAAATGACAAAACCAATCTGACTCTATGGAAATATAAATAAATGATCCTTGGACCAAGACTTTTTCACAGCTCTGTATATAATGTTCTTTATTTAAGTTTTCTGCACAATATCTTTAATCCAATGGACATTTTCTGTGATTTTCATTAGGCTGTATCTTGCGTGGATTACCATCCAAACATAATAGGCAGACAAAATAGGTATTGATTATACTGATTATACCCATGGTGATTGTGTTGAGTTCTAACTGTTCTGCCACTTTCACGTTTTCAGTCAAACACCAGCAGCAACGGTCCGGGCGGGTACAGCCAGCCAGGTCGTCACTCGGTGTCGGTCGAGGTGCAGATGCAAAGACAGAGGCAGGAGGAGAGAGACTCGTTCACCCAGGCACAGCGACAGTACAGCTCCCTGCCACGGTAGGATTCACGCACGCGGAGCTTGACATGATTGTGTTTGATATTTGTTTCTGTCCAACGATCAATACGTGCCAAAAGATTTTCATGTGTCTGCCTAATATGAAAAGTGTCCCGGAGGTTGTGACTGTTTGAGATCTGTAATTCAGTGTAATGGATCTGAAGCAGTGATGTGTGTGTGGTTTTGTGTGTGTGTTCATGTACGTGCCTGTCTGATTAGGTCTGATTCATTGTAATAGCCTTGTGACAGTAGTGATGGCAGAACTGGATATATGTGTATACACACACACACACACACACACACACACACACACACACCATCTGAGTAAGAAAAAGGGTCATAGCTGGTCAATTTCAGACCACAAGCCTACACACACTCAGTGTCAAGATGGACAGATCGTGTTACCCTCTCGCAAAGATAGGACATGATTGCTTTCCTTTCCCTTAATGTAATTCCCTTTGATCTGCACGAGATCCCGGTCTCTTGTTCCAGGAAGTGCTGGGGTGTGGGTGTCCTTTATTTATTTATTTTTATTTTTTTGAAAAGTTTTGACTATCGCTTGGGATTTTTTTGGTGTCAGTCTAGGGTGAATTTTTTACCTCCAGGGTGGACATTTTTGCATCCGTATGGGCACCCCTAAACAAATGATATATTTTCTTGCTTTTTGAAGCTAAACCTCTGAAGCAAACGGAGGAAAAATGAAAAGGAAAGGAAAAATCATTGTTTCTGCCTCAGTATCCTGTTTTAACAAGAAATTATTTACATTAATTTCATGCAACATTAAGTAACAGTGACACATAGTAATGAGATTATATCATAGATATGATGTTAATGTAGAATTATAGCAGTACCCTACTATGGCTCTTTTTTGAATTTCTCCCTTTAGGCATGAGAAGTCCAGAAGGGAACATTGTTCACAGTTACTGTCATCTTTCCCAAATCAGCTGTATAATTTTAAAATTAAGACGAGCTCTGTTTAAGCACACGCATTCTGCTGCATGTCATCTTGCACTTACCATACATATACAACATTAAATACATTATCTTCTCCTACTTCACCGTCGTGCTCTAATCCACTGTTATTAACGTAAATCCCTTCCTTGATAAATATTGCAGGCAGCTTTGCTGAAAGATTAATGAACTGCCGTCGCGCTCCAGCGGTCAGAGGCAACATCCTGTGGCCACATACCCTTACTTTTCCACTAATTCCATTAATAAACTGCTCTGTTTGGATAAACGCGGCTGCAGTTTCTCCAGAACACTAACTATTGTTTGACTGAGAGAGCGTACCATCCTTTGGAGTCACAGAGTGAGACTTTAAATTTTCCGTTTCAGAGATCATGACTCTGATGGGATTCATATGTTTCCATGTAGTTCATGGAGGATGAGCATAGCTGATTTATATATTTATTCTATTAATGACATTAATATAAACACTTTTATTGTCGACAAACGTTCAGCTCTCTCCTGGATGAGACTCTTTCCTAAACACGGAGCTACGAGTGAAAATAATCTCCCGTTTTGAAGCAGTGACGGCGAGTGAAGAGCCTTCCTCTTCATCACAGATCAGCACCATTGATCTATGAGGCAAAGTGATGCCATTTTGGAAATCCAAAGACTGGCTTCAACAGCTGGTTTTACTTGTGTGTCTGCATGTGTAGGCGTGGGTGTTGTAGCCACATGTCATGACTCCCCTGTCCTATCTCCCCTTTTCCTGTCAGTCTCACTCTGTCACCTTTTTCTCCTTTTTTTTTTTTTATCTTCATGCTTCACTGTGTGCATGAGTGGAATACAGAACAGTATACATCTTTCTGTATTTACCACACATGTACATGCTCCCTCTTGGCACAGCATAAGACAGAGTCAGTGATCTGGTTTGCATTTCTCAGCAGGGAGGCAGACCAGCTTTGGCCTCTTTGTCAACGTATGAAATGAAATCAGATGCCGGGGACGCCTGTCTCTGAAAATTGGAATCACTCAGGCGTGTGCAAGAATAAACCTGGGCTATATTCTCCTATCTCGCCGATCGAGGAGTGTATCCATTCCCAATTGCATTCAATCCCTGCTGAATAAAAACAAAGGTCTTTTTTGTTCTCATTAAGGATCCTTTTTTTTCCCCCCTCCTCTTCCTACTCAAATCCAAACACAGGAATAATACGATTTCTTCACAGCTGGCTGATAAACCTGCTAATTATGCATGGCTGGCAGTCAAATGCCCATTGATGTTCTTGTGTGTTGCCGTCTTCTATGAGTCTGCTCCCGTTTTGCCCTTGGGATAAGCGGGTGGAGCTGTTAGGATCGGGATACTCATGCATATCGTATAGGCTCACAAACACACAGAAAGGCAAGGCTA
This sequence comes from Archocentrus centrarchus, assembly GCF_007364275.1. NCBI lineage: Eukaryota > Metazoa > Chordata > Actinopteri > Cichliformes > Cichlidae > Archocentrus > Archocentrus centrarchus. Next base: position 29,647,275 of record NC_044362.1, on the reverse strand, counting down.
ACACAAAGAGGCTAGCCAAGCAGAAATCAGAGGTGATTTCTGCTTGGCCCCCCGCCTTTCACATAAAGGGCAGGGCAGCCCTCCAGAATCACGACAACCAACTGTGCCTTTAAGACACTTGTGTCAGGTGTTGCATATCAGCCTGTACGAATCCATAGGGGACAAGATGGTTGCCTCATTTTTCTCACTGTAAAAGCTTTTTCTGTCTGTCAGATCCAATGCTCTGCTATTACTGTCTGTCAGATCCAATGGTGGTTTTAGTCTGTCTCAGCATGAGCCCAGTGGGCTGGAAGGAGACTCTGACATGGTTAGGTGTCCCTGTGTGATGTTGCTGTAGGTTTGGTAGTTGCCCAGAGGCAGTTTATGAGGCCCTAATGGTGCCTCATTTCCTTTGAATGTGATGTTACGGCGCCTGTGTTATCGATGCTATCAAAAAGATACTTGTCATTTGCCTAGAGGTAACGGGTTCAATTGTTAATAAACCTAAAATGAGGTTGTGGTGGTGGTTGTTGCTTTTTAATGGAGGGAACGTGTTCATTTTACCTCATATTCATATATACGTACCTTAATTTCAATCAGTTTCAAAAAATGACATTGAGTTCCCCATCAGTTCCAGTCATGCTCAACTTAATTTATTGGTTGTACTACAACCATGTAAATGAATGATCATCTTGGAAGGGCACTGAGAGAGAAAAACGTCTTCTGCCAAAGCCCCCATCTCTAAATTTAAAAGAGAGCCATCCAGGATCCACGCTAAAAAAATGTCCTTTGCTCATGTAAGCAGACAAACAAACGGCCCTGGACACCCCCCACCCCACCCCCGCCCCCACCCCCACCCCCTGACTCTCATCTTGGTCTTGATTTTAAAATGTTGCGTGTGGCTGATCTAAACTGACCACTTTGGCAACATTACAGCTTATGTTTGCATCACCCATGTGAAGGGAGCCGTGGCCTGAAAAAATATTAACCACCATAATGGCGATAAATGTAGGAGTGAATATATCTTACCTAAAACTCCAGTTGATTTTTCCACAGCTTTAAACCTGATGTCACAGTCTCTCTGAAGAAGGCCCAGAGATGCAGGAAAAGGTTAAAAGCTGACTTTGAGAAGAGACTGTTGACATTTTACACTCAGTTTCAAATAGTGCTTGCCTTTTTTTTTTTGGTTATGAAACCTACAGCATGAATTGTAGCTCTTGCATGCCAATGGTGAAGTTTGTAAGCAAGTATATTTTGAAAATAACCACAGATGGCATAAAAATATGGAGAATCTAAAGCCTTCTGGCTTCTGTTATAACCTGTTTTATATAGGAGGCTTTGTATGGGTGCAGGTAAACGGTCCATGTGGAGAACAAAAGAGGGGTCACATTTGCCAAAATGAAATCTATCATCTTAAGACAATGTACCAGGAAGTCATGGCAAGGATGTCCAATGGCTAGGTCAGCAGACTAGCTAGTAAGTTCCAAGACTGCTTGGTTAACTAAATAGGGAGTCAAAATGATGGGGGGAAAAAAACCAACCTAGGGTTAATTAATCACGACTATGTCAAAAAACTTCTAAAACCAAGAGTGGTTTCACACTTCCTTTTCCTTTATTTTCCTTTCTGCTTCAGGCAACCTAGGAAGAACCCTAGCACCATCTCCCAAGACTCTTGGGAAAAGGCATACCCACCTGGAGAAGGTTTCCAGACTGCTAAGGACAACCCCAGGTACTCCAGCTACCAGGGCTCCAGGAACGGCTATCCAGGCGGAGGTGGCGTCAACGCCAGAGTCCTTCTGGAGGCCCAGGAGCTCTTGAGGCAGGAGCAGAGACGCAGAGAGCAGGAAGCCAAAGGGAAGTTAATGCAGGAAAGCGCCGCTAACAGCAGCTACGAGGGCTACACAGCGCACCTGAAAGACCCCGCGTCTCCTAAAGGCCCATACCGACACGATGTGCCACCTTCACCGTCGCAGTTAGCGAGGCTTAATAGGTTGGGATCTGAGAAAGGAAGACTTTTTTATTCTTGAAGACTGTTATTGGGCTGATTGATGAGGAGCTGAACAAAAAGATTAGAGCCAAGGGAATTATTCTGAAGAAAGAAGAGTGGACACTATGAATCTTGACAGGGGACAACCTAGAGGTCCTATAGCTTAGCAATGATCTTAAAGGCAAACAGTTGTGAAGTGTACTCAGTATGTGGGTGTTTGTGTTCAGTCCACCGCTGTGAGGATGACCTATACTAGTCAGTCATTCACTCACCCTCCCACAAACAGTGCCTTCTCTGCATTCACGAACACGAAGCTTGTTCACAGTCGTCCAGGACTCTGATTCATCGAGATCTGGCATCGTCGTGTACTGACAATCAAATGGGCAGACAGGCAAGTGAGTGGGCGCTTTTTTGTGCCCACGGGGAGGCGTAAGTTTCTGTGTGGGTTTGGTATGTGGGCATGTGACAAGGTACATGTTTCACTATCAAGAATGTGTCCCGTGGATGACTCTCCCCACCTGTCACACTCGGCCCCGACAGATGCTGCCGGTGTTTATCAGCATTCTGTTTTCTCTACTTTTAGTCTTCTCTCCACAGCAATACAGCTCTCACAGTACTCCACAGGGAGCACAGAAAACAAGGCAAAGTGTGTGAAAGAAAGCAGGGCACAGTGAGTGTGTGTTATTAATAAAAAAGACCCCTCATAAATGATTCATATTTTGTGTTATCTCCGTGGAGGAGACTCAGGCAGAGAGGGTAGACAGCTCTGATCCTCTGCCTGGCCCCTCTGCATGGCTCTGGGCTTGACTCGCTGGCCCGCCTGCCTGTCTGTCTGGAGCCTTCATCCTCTCTGTGTTGTTCTCATCTTCTCTCTGTTCATTATGCTCCTTTTTTTTTCCTACCTCAACACCTTTATCCTCCGCTGCCCTGCTCTCCCTTCGTTGCGCATCTCACACCTTCCCTTCCCCTTACTCTTCCTCCTGCTACACACTGCCACCCTCCTCCTCCTCCTCCTCGTCTCCCGAGTCAGGCTCTGCACTGCATTTTTCATCACAAGCCACCTGCTGCCTGCCAGAGCCAAAGAACGCTGCCACCAGAGGCATCGACAGAGGGCCCGGCTTCTGACATAAAGAGTGGAATAAAAGCCAAAAAAAAAGAGACAGAATAAAGATGGGTAGAGAGACAACGAGCCTCGGAGTGTGAGATTAGCTGGAGCTTATTCCTGGTTTTAACAAAAGGCAAAACTGTCCTCGGGTGTTAATTGCTTTCAATTGCTATAATTGCTTTTTGTATTTTTGCAGTTGTTAGCATTTAACCAGCACTGTTCTCCAGAATAATTTAAAAAGAGGCGACAGGTAAGGGGGCTATCTTACTTTTATTAAAAAAAAAGAAGCATCACTCAGTTAATAAACTGAATGCCAAAGCCTTTTAAAGGAAGAACAAACTGATAAAGCAGCATATTTACTGGCAGGTCATTTTGCAGCGTCTAGTTCTGCTACCGTATTACAATGAAGGTGAATGAAATATGACTTGAAATTGTTCTTTCCATACAAGTAGTTCAGAAAGAAACAGTGTGTTAGGGTTGGTTCATCCTGAAATATTTCCCATTAATATGGTAATCCTAAGTTTGTGCTCTCCAGCTTCACCTCTCTCTGTGCAGCTTGCCTAAATGTGGAATCATTCCACAGCCTCACATGTAAACAAACAGGCATTCATTAATCATTATGCAAGGTGAGTGGGTCACCTGGCAAGTCGCCCTGGATGGAGTTCCCAAAAGTTGGCAAAATGGTTTTTCCAGGCAGCAGAGGTGTTGTGTGAGGGGTTTAAGCAGCAGCCTTGTCACAGCAGAAAACGCCACAGCGAACTTCAGGCTGGAAATTTCAGCAGGCTGGAATAATGCTAACACCTGTCAGTAACAACAGCGCTGCGGTTGCTTTTGCTCACTGTCCTCAAACAGGCTTTTCTCCCACTGGCTCCGCTTAAACTCGAAGGACAGCTGTTATGAAAATGGAAAAAGATGCATACAGATTTTCTTTGGCCCTCTTGTGAACTTGTTTCACACAATGCTTTAGTGCTGCTGCGACTGAGCTGAGAAGGATTTGGGTTTTTTTTTTTTTTTTTTTTGCCTTGGTCTCAATTAAATAAGGAAACAGAAGTATAAAACAAACCTGGACAAATTAAATGAGAAATATATACGTGACTAGATAAAATTTCCATTCCAGTCGAACTCTGCGGCCACTGATTAGAAACTTTTTCATGAGGCACTAATCAGTGAAGCCAGCTGTTGTAGGTGTACTGGAAAGAACACCTTGGGCATTGATGACACATGCTTAAAAAAAAAAAAAAAAAATTACTGCCACCAGCCCACTGTTATAATTACTGCCGTAGGTGGCAACCTCTTACTCCGTGCTCGTCTTTCTTTGACAGCACTGTTTGTGATGAGATTGCGTCTGCCTGCAAGCAAACAAATTAAACGGGGCAGAGGTCAAACTTTAAACAAAAGGGAAACACAGAAAAAGCTATGGAAAACAAACAGGCAGTGCATAATCACCCTTCACTCCCACACCATCTCTATATGCAGAGTGAAGCAGCGTGACATACATTATCTCCTGCTGTTTAATGAAGACCCTTGCTGGGAAAGACACAGGCCTAGTAAGGGTAATAAATGAGATGAAGAAAAGCATAAACCTTTAGTGGCATTATTCCAGTGTGTAAACTTTTATTTTATCCTTAGGAAAGCTAACAATATCGGTCAGCGCGCGTATTTATGTGTGCAGGGGTGTAACGGCAGAAACGGACTTGGGCCTCTCTCCCAGTTTGAAGGTTTTTAAACCGACCCGAGAATGAAGCTGATGAAAAACTGTTACCAAATAAAGACGCAAGCTGTGCAGGTGAGAGACAAAGGGTTCTCCGTTGTGAGCATTATTTTAGTACGTGTCGGGCTCCTGCTGTGAACGCAAATTGCAGACACGCACATTTAGAAGGACGTATTTGACCTGTGCTCTAAAATCAATGGATTTTAATGTTCAGCTGTCCTGTTACGGCGTCTGATATCGATAAGTGCCTGAGATGATATCACAAAATGTTACACGGAGGTGGTTATGATGTGATTTTTCTGTCAGTGACACTGCAGCACACAAATCAGTGTTTTGTTTTGTTTTTAACCATTTTAAATTCATAAAGGGTACACTTTCCTCAACATTTTTCTTATTACTATTTGCGAGAGCCAATACAGTTATCATTGTATTTGTACTCTTGATATGCCTTCAACTATACTGCACCATGATGTGTTTTTAAAGTATCTAAAAAAGAAATGGAAGTTATTAGATGCTGATGTGCAATGGTTTTGTTTTTTGTTTTCCAGAAAACTTTTACATGATCTAAATGTATACAGCCACTTCTTCCTGTACATATCAAATTTTAGAATAAAACAGAAGGCTGTTCCATCCTGTTTACAACCTCGCCTGCCTCTCTCTCTCAGGCACATCTTTTCTTCCCGGCCTCGGCTTTGAACCCTGATCAGACGTGTCGTCAATTAAGCGTGAGGGACTGTGCAGTCAGATGTCAAATCTGTCAGGGCTGCTTGCTGATGTCTTTTTCAGAAATACAAACAGAGAGTTTGATAGATACAAAGGAGGTAATATGATGAAATCATTCATCATATTGAATGATGGGAGGGGGGGGTGTTGCAGCAGCTGATCTACAAACATAACTGAAACAAACATTTGGCTACTGTGTAACAACGCCATCTCCCCGTCTAACCCATCTCGTGAATACAATGAGGTAATCTCCCAAAAACACCGCTGTGTTTCCTGTTCAGTCCGACTTCAGTGCCTCACAGGGGACCTGTTGAGCAGCTCCCCGCTGCTGTTTTTGTTCTTCAGGTCAAAGGTGACATCCTAACAAATACAATTAATGCTGCTTAAGACAACAGCCTGTGTGTGTTGAGAAAGACTGAGGTATAAGTACACAGGAAACAGAGCTGGAAGCGGTTTAATCTCCACTCCATCCTGTGCTTTTATCATTCTTTTTATTAATTTAATGACATTCATACATGGTAACCATGCCACAGTCAGAGTGAGACAACAGAAGGGATTTTATAAGCTTAGTTATTTAAATTTTTGAGTCATAGCCTGTCGACCACATCCTTTAAGGTTCACTAAGGAAGCTCACATGAATACCCGGCCATTCACGTTTGCGTTTGTGAGGACATTTGCACTGACAAGTGTGGATTTGCAAGAACACAGGATGCTGTTTCAGCTGTCTCATTCCACGCTGGTACTCAAATACAGCTGAACTCTGGAGCATGAACAGCACTCCCAGGGCTTCTTACATTACACTGAGACCAGTCCGAATTTACAGGTGCTTTCAGGCTTCAGCTCAGATCTTTGTAGATCATAAACTTATGCTCATATACTGTTATGTACTGTGGTTTTCTTTATCCAAGGATGAGATGAAATTTAATATAAAACCATAAATGTTAAAAAAAAAAAAAAAAAAAAAAAGTGGCCAAAACACAAAATAATAGAACAGAAGTTCCAGTCAAATGGGGGAATTGAACAAAACTATTTAAGTTCAGATTTAGGTGTAATTCATTCATATTTCATAGTGTTTTTTAGTAAAACAAAAGTCTCCTGAGCTCAAAGGTCCACTTGTTGAGCTGTTCATGTTTTCAATTTACGGATTTGTTTGAAATCAACAGATCTCTGTGAGTTTACCTCGGTGACTTGCAGCTGGGACACAATCTCTTTTCTTCTGATACAGCTGCAACACTCAGAATGACGTAATGCAGTGTAACAGATTTATTCCATTGTTCCTACTGCATGTTATCAATGAGCAGACTTTGTTTTTCTTAAGCGTGATAATAATAATCCGTGAAACAATCAGTCCTTAATACGTTTTGGGACAGCTTCCAGAATATCCAGGGAGAAGTTCCAGTAATTAAGGAGTTGTTTCTCTTGGCTGTGCAAAATATAACTTCACTCTCATACTGTTTGCCATTAATAATCCCGCTGCAGTACGTTCAGTTCTCCCACCTTGCCGAAAGGCTTTCCAAAAAATCCTTCTTTGGAAGAAAATAAACCCTCTCTCCCCAACCCCCCCCCCCCCCCCCCCCCCCCCCCCCATTAAAGGTGATCATCTTCACGTGACCTTTGTCCAGTTCAGTTCTTAGCCAACAGCTGCACAATGAGGTCCAAAAACATCTGCAAAATATGAAAGTGGCAGCTCTCCACAGCAAGAATTAACCTCAGTTAAATCATATCTCTATTAACCGTAAACATCAGGATAATGCATTCCACAAACTTTTCATCACTGTATGTGAATCACAAGGAAAAGCTAGTGGAAAATTATAAATAATCCGAATGAGCGTTGGCGCAACTGTGCATTTAATAATCTTTAACACAACTGACTAAAGGCAGAAACCTGCATGTGCGGAGTCCACAGTGTGCTGATATTCTATTAATGCATTAAAGTACACATTAGAAAACTACATTTATTTTTTAATGAATGATGGTGTGAATGAATTTCCTGTAAATTTACATATTTTCCAAACAAGTTCACACACTGCTGAGAAAGCCTGTTGATACCACGTAAATCTGTCAGTACTTCACAGTATTTCAGACTTTCAAGTATCTGTGGAGACACCTGTACACAGGCGCATGTGTTTTACATCAGCCAGAGAGAACTGGTTTTCCACAGTTGAATGAAGCAGCAACTGACAATAAAGCTAAACCAGCTAAGAGTGCGCCTGAGTCTGTGGTGTGCAAACATGGGAAGCAGCCCCCCCCCATCCCAATAAAGGGAAACTCTGCATTCAGAGGAACAATTACAACCTCGAAAAGAAAACAGTCGGCATCCTACATGTGTACTTTATGAGCACTTTATGTTGACCGTGTCGCTGATCTCACTGCCCAGTAGAGACAAATCTCTGTACTAGAGGTCTAAAGTCAAAAAGAGTTGCTGGTTAATTATTCTGATTGCTTATTCTGTTTTTAATTAAAGTAATAATTGGTTTTCAAAATGTAATCACAAGTCTGTTTATAAAAAAAGGGATTGTTTCTCTTATTTTTGTTACCTTCAGTTCACTAATGCGTCTGCTTATCAATCATGCAATTAATTTGTTTTCTGCTGTTTATGGTTTCCATTTTCTGATTGTCTCAAGTTAATTAGATTAAATTTATGTGTCGGTGTGGTCAGGACAATCAGAAACTGGTTGTTTTGCTACATGTTTTTCTTTATTTTACATTTTTAATAAATTAGATAAATGCAAATGTAATTAATCTATTCAGGTTTTTTTTTGTTTGTGTTTTTTTTTTTTAGTTCTGGGAATGACAACAAATTAATTGTTTGATTGATTTAAAGGTGAAAAGTTTGTCATTTCTCATGTGGCCGACTTCAGATTCTACAGTTTGTGTTTGGAGGCCAGTGAACTGCACCTCCTGTTATTTCTCTTTTCCTTCAGCGGCACTACAACATTTTAATGTGCTCCACGTCACAATGTTACAGATCATTTCAGCCGCAGCCTTTTCTGTCAACACGGAGCCAAAACAAGAAGCTACGAAACCTTTTATTTTACAGCCATCTGTGCACCGTGATGCCATTAACAAAGCTTATCATTTTCTTTAATGTCATGCTCACCTTGTATAGAGGGCAGCCAAGCCATTTAGCTCCTGGGAGGTCGGATAAGGGCCTATTCAGAGGTGACACCTGCCCCCCCCCCTTTTTTTCCCCTTCCACCATAATGTTGAGGAAGAATCGCTCTTAGATGACACCATCCTTCTGGAATTTGGGCAGGAAGCTGGAGAAGTTACAAAAGGAGGGCAAGACATGAGAGTGTAAATCAAGATGGGAGACAGAGGAAACTAACTGAGGAAGTTCTCCAGATTTAACATCCTTTCCACTTGTCAGACATCTGGAAGGAGTTTTTTTATTTAAGTGTTATGTTTTGACCCTAATAAAACCACACAGACTCACAGTAATCCCTTGCTCACATGTTGTTGAAATATAAATATGCGAAACACGGCATATATAGTATAAAAATGTTCATAAGTGAAAAGTCTGTGAAGGAATATACACCATGGACAGGTCGGCAGTCTATCACAGGGGTAACACAGAGAGAAAGACAACCATTCACACTCATTCATTCATACCTACAGCCAACTTAGAGTCACCAGTTAACCTAACCCCACTAACAGCATGTTTTTGGACTGTGGGAAGCACAAAAACAAACCTTTCTGTGTATATAAATTCTTTATTTATCAGGGTAAAAAAAGTGTCAGTGATGTTAAAAATATATTTTTCAAGAGAAATCTGGCCAAGAGGGCAGCACCAATTACGACAAATATAACACTTGTGTAAAGATATGTGACGTGGCCAAAAAAGGTCTGGATTTATGATAATGTAGATACAACATAGAGTCATAAAGATACTTGCAAAATAGGTCATTTCTTCATTTTCTACATAAGCCCATAAATGCTGTTGACTACAGTCTATATACCCATACAGGCAAAGACATTACACACAAAAAAAAACACATAGCAACATCAGAAATCACTTTTTGCCACAACACTGGAAATAAGTCACTCATCTCCGGTGGGTGTTGGACTCCACCCAGACTGCCATTTGTCACGATTCTGTTTATAATTTTTTGGACAGAGTTTTTAGTCGTAGCCGAGTGTTGGACTCAGGAGCTCGTGTCTGCTTTTTTTGCAGATGATGCAGTTCTGTTGCTTCATCGGGTGGTGGCCTCTAGCTTGCACTGGAGCAGTTTGTTTTTGGGAACTTCATTAGTAGTCGTGCCCCCCCAAAAAACATTGTGGTATCCTCTGCCTCCCTAAACTTGCAGAGAAGTTTGGGGTAATAGTAAAATAAAGCCTAGCTTTGAAAGAAAAAGAGAGGGGGGGGTTTAAAGCGAAACCAAATAAACAGGACAACTGTTTGGATTTTCAAACCCCAAATAATACAGTTTAGTACTAATACAGAAAAAAATGTAGTAGGCTCAAAGGAAACATTGCAGTGCTAATTAAGTCTATAAATCAGCAAACACAGACATGGAGCTCCATCAACTAACACAGACTGGGAAGAACGAGGAGCCCCAAATCCTGTGAGCATGGACTCCAAGAAGATTCTGTCCAACTTGCCACTGTCAAATGCTCCATGAAATGGGTCTAACACACCCAGCTCTCTGCTGCTTTGCCCTGCTTAGCCATGAAACCCCCTTCCTGGATTTCATGCTTCTGTAGCTGGACATTGAGCTGTCTGATGCTGGCGGGTTCCCAAGTTTGCCTCCGAGAGGATGAGCGGCTCATCCCTGCAGTATCCTGCAGGAACTCTGATCTGATAGGAGTGAGACACACAGCGTATGCCAGTCACATAAATGTTACGCTTTCAGTTCTAGCAAGGCCACAGACTTTTAACAAGACTGATGTTAACTGTCACAGAGCAAGTATGAACTGCAAGCTTTCAGTTCAGTGTAAAAGGACATCAGCGAGCTCAGCTGAAAAAACCCTGATGCTTGTTTTCCAAAAGTACTTAATTTTTTTTTAAAGAGGTTTTTGTGTAATTTTTGAGCTAACAGACTGATATTTTTTCCCCCTATATTAGCCCATTCACATTCCCAGAGCATGAAATACTCCTTTGGCATCAGTGCTGTCAACTTGTTACATATGGACAGTTATAAAAGACCCCTCAGCATCATATTGTATTTGCACCTGGGTTAAATTTCCAACATGCAAGATTAATAGGACCTTATCTTAAAACACAATGCTCCCAATCAGGAGGCCCGATGGTCTGTGGTCATGTGCTCTTTGTTGTTCTTTATTTGAAGCCATGAAATGAGAATTAAAAATAAATATATATGCAGTGAAAGCTCAGTATCATTTTGTCAGCTGTTAATCAAAAGCATAAAAACCACCATAAAGATTATCACTTGTGCTTATTATGTATGTAAACACAGGATGACGGAGTATTTGACCTTTACAGCACTTTAATCAATAGTGACACACAGTTTCTTTCATTGTCTGTGGTGTGTGTGTGTTTGTACAGTCACACGCACACACAACGTCCTGCACCTGTTCCCAATCAGTTAAGACACCACCTGTTGAATATTTAAAATGTGAAAGATGTTATCTGCTTCGTTTGATTTCCCAAAGTCACGATTGAAAATAAACTTTTTATAACAGTCTTTTTGATCCACATGACGTGAGCATTTACCATTGGTTTGTTTCACTGAGCTAAACTGAAGTATGTGGTTTGAGATGACATCGAGTATAAGAAGTTTGCTTTCCATTTTGTTCCAGGCTCATGTGCCGCACAGTTTAAAGGATTGCTCAGTGCAGATGGATAGATAATGGTGCAGGTTCAGACTTGCCTGGTTTTGATTTTATCATGTTAATCGCAAAGGACAACAAATGAGTTGTGATTTGTGGTGCTCCATATCTACAGGCAGAGACTTCAGTCACCAGCTTTAGTTTCTGGCTGCCTGTCACTTATTTGTCCTTCTGCAGGAAAATTCACTTTCCCCTGGCTCTGTCATTATTTCACTCTGTGACTCCACCTCTAACTGATATTGGGACTTAACCACAGTTGTATGGTTGACTGACAACTCGATTTTCGCCCCTCTGCCCGTCTCTCAGTCTGCTGCGCCACTGACTTTGAATTTTTGACCTGGCGCTGCTCCATTGCCTTAAACTCTCCTGCTGCTTCCTGTCCCAATTTTCAGTTTGCTGTAAGGAGGCAGAAAAATGTTGCAAATAAAGAAAATGACCTCAAGGCTGAAGCCACAGTTTTATTAGACAGAGACGTGGATACGATGAACCGTGGAACCAGATGTTGTATGATCACAGGGCTGAGGAGATAGGTGAGTGAAGGGGAAAGCACCACCACCTGTGGAGGGAGGTGCTCCTGTTGGTGACCATCTGGTCAAGGTGATGAAAGTCGCGTGTGTTGAAAGACCAAAATGAATGAGTTGGTCTTTAAAACTCAAATTTCTTTATTTTATTGTAACTGTGATCATCCTGAACTTCTGTAGGTTCAGCACAAATATAAGGAATATTCTCAGTAGCATATTAATCCACATTTTACTGGTCACGTGATGCTGCAACCCTGTGTAGGCCTTTTTGTGCCTCAACAAATGGATCAGGAATCAGTAAGTAAATCGATTAAAGAATCAGGTCTATAAGAATTAATAATGACATTTAGTTAGCAACACGATCGTACTGCTATATCTGTAATGAAGACAAATTCTTTTTTTTAAATTGCTAAATATTTTTCTTGTTCTTGTGGTTCCCATTTAACGTAAAAAAACAACTACACAAAATATTTTCATCCTCATTTCGTGTGTATGTTTAAACACACAGCCTCCAGTAAATATCCGTATGTGCTGACAGTACGTGGGAGTTTAATTTTACATCGAGCACAGAAATGTTTCTAAAAAGGTAACTGCGTGTTCGCTGGTCCGTGTTCAGTGTTTTCAGTTTGCACACATCTTATTTCCTCTCTTCCTCCCACCTGCTGATTTGAGGTGCTGATAAAAGAAGACAGCCTGATGATTCACCCCCCCCCCCCCCCCCCCCCCCCCCCCCCTCCAAACCTGCTTCTGTTCATCCCAGCCTTTTATTTCCGGGTAAGGAGCGACAAGATGGGGAATGTCTTTATCCTTTCTTAAGTTTAATGTCAGAAGCCGCAGTGCGACACCGTCAGTGAGCCTCCTCTTACAGGTTCATATTCCTTCTCGTTGGCTACAATAGACTTGTGTGTCACCCCTCAAGCAGAGTGTGATTAATTCTGAGCCACTGGACAAGGTGGCGTCCTCTCTCTTTGTCCCATCAGTCATCTGATGCTGGTAGATGTTAATCACTTCTCGCTGTGACACTGCAGTTGGTCCATTTTGGTTAAAGAGCCACACAACCCCTATCAGAACACCGAGCAACTGGTTCTGCTTCCTTTGTCTTATTGATAATGGGATGTGTAGATGTGGCGGGTTGATGAGAAGTGAGTTCTGTGATGGTGCCAGTAAGGATGAAGATTAATGGCTCCACCAGGCCTCTGTCTCCTGTTTAATAATGCTTATTTATCACTGTCACCACACACCGACGGCCTGCACCAAGCAAACCGTACACAAAAATAAGCTAAACGCGCACATAATTCCACATACAGATACCTCGTGAACAAAATGAGAGGTTACTATTTTCCACTTCATATTTGCCACCAACACTTTAGGCAGAAGCGTGTGTATGTTGGAGGAACCTGGCGTGTGCTCATGAAAGTGTTTCTTCTCATTGCATTGATCTGGGTTTGTGTAGATTTGCATACAATTGCACAAAACAAGCCAATCACAGGCGCTTGTGGAGCATGTGTAAACATCTTTTATGTGATGTGACAATGCTGCACAAACCACATGCCTCAAAGAAGAGATGAAAGGAGGCGAGAAATGAAGAGAGAGAGGAAAAATAAGGGACCTCTGGCCTTCCACTGCTGTGCAAATGAAAGCCATTTTGTCTTCTGTGTTTCTGCTCACCTCCTTTCTCTTTCTTTCTGTGTGTGTGTGTGTGTGTGTGTGTGTGTGTGTGTGTGTGTGTGTGTGTGTGTGTGTGTGTGTACACTGCCCTTTCTCTCTGTGCTTCTACTTTTCATCCACAGGCATTTCTCTCCCTAATGGAAAATAAAGACTACAGAGTGACCAAGATGGGGGCTGCAAATGAAAAACATGGGGTCAGTAGCCTGCGGCCAAGGCCTGTCCATCTAGGCCCCAGAGCTTGAAAAGGCCCATCTCTCTTCTTTGCTGCACATGCTTCAGAATATAGCTATCATAACAATGTGTGCATGTGAATTTTGAAGACTTTTCCAGGCTTCGGGAATCATTTTCATTCTACGTGTAAGGTAAGTTCTTACCCACTTTAATATCTGACAGAGGCTTTGCAGATCTTGCTGTATCATCTCTCGAGTACTGTTGTGGGGCCAGCTCTTGTCATTTTATCTCTTGAAATAGGAGCTTGTTTTTCTTTTCAGTCTGTCGCTGTTGTTTTTGCCACCGCTGAAGGAGGGGGCGCTGATAAGATTGCTGTGGATCCACTGAGTTTTCAATCAATGGAATTGCACATTTTTGTAAAAACGTTGTGCTTCAAAGTTGGCAGCATGCTATTCCGAGTATCCACAGCAAATCTGCAGGCATATACTAGTTGAGATGCGATGTGTATGATCCATAATGTGTTTGAGTAAATTGCAGAAACCCACGTTCTTTTTGTCATCCAGGAGGACACCCCCCCACCCCCCGGTAAGATGCCTCTGATTAAGGCAGCTTTATCTGCAGAGATTGCTACACAATTGAATTACAGTCACAGTCTCTTCGTCCATACTCCATTATATTCTGTACATCTTTCTTCGTCCAGCCTCTTTTCACAGGCTGCCCTTCAAACATGGCTGGTTCTCCCACCACACCATCATTGTCCAGATTTGGCCACAAGTCATGCCATGTAATGGCTTAGAGGGTTAGTCTGTGCTTAGCCCACACATCCAGCTTATCTCAGACTGCAGAGACTGAATGAAACAAAAGTCTAAATAAAGGACTTGGCGCTATCAAGACTGTGGCTAACGATCCTCCCCCTCGAATAAATGCTTTTCCAGATAGCTTTTTCAATCACTGTGCTTAAGCTACAACAGGGTTGTGCTCTTGTAGCTCCACTGATGGAACTCAGTCTTAACAATGGAGTCCAGTTTGCACCCTCAAGCAGAACTGTTGGAGTAAAGGCTTCACTGGGGTTAACGGGGTGGACTTAAAATGCAAGACTCTGGACAAATCTGACTTTATACTGTTAAGAAAACCTAATGATTTGGCAGTTTACATGGTTTACTTGATATATACAACAGCATCTCTTCATATGTATTCAGCTGCCAGCAGGTGAGCCATAAGTAACTTGTTTTTTCTGGCCTTGTCCACTGATATTTGTTTTGATTTGTGTTAGTACCACGTGATGTGAAAAAGAAACAAAGAGACACTCCACACTCTGCAGGAAGGTCCTCATCACAAGCCAACTGAACTGAAGCCATGCAATGAGGTTGAAAGCTTTGAAAAAAGAAGGTACTCAATAGGCATGCATACGGTGTTGTCCATGACTGAATCCTTAGCAAAAACTATATAGTTGAGGTCAGAATAACTCATCAAATGCATGAATCACATGGTAATTTGGGGCTTTTAATATCATGGTTGCTGTGGCAGGCAGACAAAGGCGGACCCCAAATGCAGACTTGCAGACGAGAGTAAACTTAAAGGTGGTTTATTAAGGAGTGACATGAAACAATAAACACAGCCACACTGGAGCTGGACGGGTGCCAGAACTAAATACAAAACTAAGAGGCAAGATGACACACAGCAAGGAAAACACTGCCACAGACTGAGGACATAAATACACACAAACACAAGGTAATCAGGGAACAGGCAACAGGTGAGGGGCAAAGCTGAACGTAATTAACCAAACAAGACATGAGGAAGCTAAACTAAACACAAAGCACAAGGAACAAAGGACTTTCAAAGTAAAACAGGAAACACACAGACACAGGACAGAGACGCGGGGGGGCACACGAACCAAGGGAACCAGGAGATCAAAATATAAACCATAACTAACAACAAAACATGAAACTAAGATGGGTAATGAAAACCAAAACAAACTCAGTGAAAACAAAACTAAACACAAAATGCTGGGCACACGGCCCAGGACCATGACATTTAATGACTTCTTGGAACTGCTCTTTTTCCAAGGTGCAATGATTGTATACCAAGCATCTTTAATTCCTTTAAAAAAAAACAAACAAGAATTGGGTGCACAAGTTTGATTTTATTTTGGATTTTCTCTAATCCACACTGGGTCAAAAGTATACATATAGACTCACATATACATACATTCACTTAAATCTTTTAATAAGTGTTGAAGGTTCACTGAAGCAAAGGTTCACTTTGCCACGGTCTGGAAGAAGACCCAAAGTGTCACCTTCAGATGAGAGGATATTGGTTAGGATGTTCAGGAACCACCAAAGCATCACTGTCCACAGTGAAGCAAGTCTTACATTGCAACAGACTGAGAGGGTGCCAACCAAGACAGAAGCCTCTGCTCAACTGAAATTTGATGCTGCCAGCTGCCTTCTGGGGGGAAAGTTTTATGGTCAGACAAAACAAAGGTTGAGCTATCAAACCTAATAACACCTATACCAGCTGTATATGCTCTGGGGCTGTTTTGCTGCCAGTGGTACTGGTACTTTTCACAGACTGGATGGAATAATGAAGAGGGCTGCCTTCAAATTCTTCAATTTCACCTCAAATCAACAACTAGAAAGTTGAAATTTGAACACAGTTGGGTGTTCCACCACAACAATGATCCCAAACACACATCAAAACTGGTTTTGAAATGAATAAAGCAGAAAATATGAAATTGCACTTAAAAGTCAGGCGCATGTCAGTTTAAATGAACTTTACCAATTCTCCCAACAAGCGTGGTCAAATATCCAGCCAGAATTATGCCAGAAGCTTGCTGATGGCCTCCAAAAGTGTGAGGCTGAGGTGCAACTTTCTAATGGACATTTAACCAGTGGATGTGTATGTACATGTTTGAGTCCGTATGTATACTTTTGACCCTCTGTGGATCAGAGAAACTCCAAAATGTGCATTCAAGCTTGTGCACCTAGTTCAAGAAATCATTAAAAGCCCAAATTTACCATGATATTCATGCCCACAATGACTGCATGTAAATTTCTGACCACGAGTGTATGCAATATGGAAAGTATGGAACTCAAAATAATATGAAAAAATCACTAGATAGGATCTATTGATACATAGATTCTATAAAATCTGTGAATCAAAGCTAATACTAAAGATCAAATGCAGATGAGTCGAACAACAACTGGTGCAGAAGTTCATATTTGCGTGTGTGCTGCCACATGTAGATTAAGATTCTTTTATTGCCATCGCATGTGGAAGCACACACAAACGAAAGGAGCAGCAGCAAAAAATAGTCCTGCACAGAGTGCTGTTTGTATCTGTAATCAAACTGTGGTAAAATCCCAATCTGTACTCTACACCCTCCCACTCCGTGATGAGTGTAACTCCATGTGGAGTCACACACTACAGGGCCCCTTAATTAAGGGGTAGATTATAAATAAAGCAGGACGTTTTGGGAAGCTCTGGAACAGGAACTTCTGATCAGCGTCTGTAGCAATTTATGCTGAAATAACCACAGTGGAACCATTTTTTCTAAGAGTGTGTGTGTATGTGTGTGTGTGTGTGTGTGTGTGTGTGTGTGTGTGTGTGTGTGTGTGTGTGTGTGTGTGTGTGTGTGTGTGTGTGTGTGTGTGTGTGTGTGTGTCTTTTTCCATTTTGGACACAAGTAGGTACTACACCTTCAAGGAATGTGGTTAGTAAGCTGGCATCAGTGGCTCTGTGTTGGAGCGATCTGTGACCCACTCCCACCTAAGGTTAGTTGGTTTGGAACAGTACTTTCCACATGAACGAGCAAACGGAGAGAAAGTGTGTGGAGAGGGTGTAGGGGCTGGATTGGATATTGGGCCTATGTTTGATTCCAGAAACATATGTGGGAGGGGACAGATAATGTATCTGGTGTAATTGTATAGGATTTCACTCTTTCAGAGGTAGAAAGATTTCTTTGCAACCCCATTAGATGTGCTAAGCATACTATTTATCATGCTAGCTCATTTATATTGTAATTATCATTCAAGAATGGTTTCATATATGGGGGTGGGGGTGGGGGGTTGTAACTGTTGTGTTTTCTTTCACCCTGGACGAGTGTAACATCTGGCTGTTCATCCTCTCTTCAACCTGTTGTGTGCTCCGTCAGTATAAGCAATCAGGCTCTCTGTGGTCAGACATGATAGTAAAACAGCTAATTGCATTGTCTCTGCCACTGCCAGCTTTCAGCTCGGCCAATTGTCGGGCAATAAAATTATCCATTCGGTTTACTAAAACTGTGTTGAGGAAATTATTTTGTGGGAGTTTTATAGTGTGAGAGATGATAACACAAGTCAGCTGTAAGGCTTCATGTTGGAAAGCTTTTTTAAAAATGTAAATATAGACATTTTCTCCAGTGAAATTGTTTTTGTCTTCCTTTGAATTCCATTTCCCTTCTATAGTCTCTTTCTCTCGCTCATGCTGAATTTATGAGATACATTTGCCAAGTAGGGAATTCTACACAGTAGATTGTGGGAAGTAGACTTCAAATGTCTTTTAAGTGCAGACTGTGCTATGGTAGTCACTTTTAAGCTCTCTTTTCTCTCATGTCTAGCCTAATAAACAAAGCTGCCAAGCACCCAGTGTCTTACAAAGTCTCCTGTGTTTTCTTTTTATGCAACAAGCACACTTTTGTTTTGTTTTTTTCTCAGTATTTTCCCAGACTTTAGCTCTGAATCTAATAGAGCAGACTGTGCAAAACACATGTTGCCAAAATCTTGAGAGAAAATAGAACCACTGATTAAATGATAATGATGGTAAAGAGTTGCCCGTTCAAATATCCATCAGAGCTTCCTGGTTCTTATATGAGCTTTTAAACCTTCGGGTGAAATCATCTTTTGGTGTTGTTATGCATGTACACTGGGACAAGGCTAAAGTGCAATGTTAACATGAACAATAAGAACTACAGTCATACTGTCACTGCAATACATGTAGTCAAAGGTTTGGTATTAACATTGGGACATGAGTCCAATCAGTTTCAGGGGGGCGGGGCAATCAGGGTGCTAATTACACTCGCAGAGCAAATATTGGTAGAACATCTCCCTCCTAATCATACGCTGTGATTGGTACGGACATAACGGACGTTATTTGTTATTTCGGGGGAGGTGCAGGTCAGGTTATGCATAGATTTCCCACTTGATAATTAACGGTAATTAACACGTACTGCACCTGCACAAGCGTAAGTACCGGCAACATCGCTGGCCACTTACATAGGTTATGTTGTAGGGCCGCAAAGACATCGCTGCAGAATAAATCAGGACTAAGAGTATACAGAGCGTAATGTGACAAAATCATTTCAATAATAATAGTTTTTAGTCATTTGGAGCCAAAATCTTAATCAAAATCAAATTTCGATTAATTGCATTGCCCTATATCTTGGTAAAATATTAATTTACCCAATAAAAACAATAGCCAATACTATGTAAATTCAAGTTAAAAATTTGTAATAACCCAGAGTTATATGTCACATACTTGGGACAACAGTTATATGGATTGTAGAAAATGAATTTAACCCATTCTTAAACAAGCATCTTGCCACGGGGCAACTGACCAGGATTTTCCATAGTGGTAAATAAAAACCAGCAAATGCACACTTCAACCATTTTGATGGGCTGTTTCATAGCTCAGAACTACACTGTCCATACTTTCCTTTGACCTTTTAGTAATGACATAGAGCTTGTTTCCTGCTGTGAATAGATCTCTCTCAAAGAGGGAATGTTTTGCAGTGCTTTGACACTTAACCTTTGCTCACATCTGCTCTGGTCCATCGGCTGCCAAATCCACTGATATCATTGATTTTTGTGTCATGTGCAAACTCTGTGCGTTAGCTTCTGGTCATTTAGACATCCCTCTGAAAGGAGATCATCTTTCACTTTTGTCTCGACATGTAAAGCGACTCCTGAACTTTGTGGCTTTGTGTTCTGTTACGTTCTGCTCTGCCCTAACTCCGCTGACTGTGCTCTTTTGAATATCTAAGGGTAAAGTGAAGAGGAAGCGGTTGTGTAGGCTGATAAAGTAAGCCGCTCAGAAACAGCTTGCTTTATCAGCCTACTCGTATGATTTGTAAATGTACACTGAACAAGAATGTAACAATGAGAAAATACAGGATGTAGAAAGATGGCCAATGCCACCATTTATGTTTTTTAGATTAACAACATATAACAAGATGTTAGCTAGAAAGCTTATGTGGGTTGCAATTCAGAGTTAGTGGCTGAATCACCGAGCTAACACATAGGTCCTATTATTCATGCCTATAATTTTCCAAGGTTTAAAAAGTTGTCTTTGTCCTCCAAGCTCAGGTCTTCGACCAGAGGCCTGGGAGCTTGAGGGTCCTGCGCAGTAGCTTAGCTGTTTCCAGGACTGCGCTCTTCTGGACAGAGATCTCAGATGTCGTTCCAGGAATCTGCTGGAGCCATTCTCCCAGTTTGGGGGTCACTGCCCCGAGTGTTTCGATTACCACGGGGACCACTGTTACCTTCACCTTCCACATCCTTTCTAGCTCCTCTCTGAGCCCTCGGTATTTATCAAGCTTCTCGTGTTCCTTCTTCTTGATGTTACCATCACTTGGTATTGCAACGTCTATCACTACGGCTTTCTTTCTTTGTTTGTCCACCACCACGATGTCCGGTTGGTTAGCCATCACAAGTTTGTCTGTATCTGGAAGTCCCGCAGGATCTTCGCTCTGTTATTCTTGACCGCCCTTGGGGGCGTATCCCATTTTGACCTCGGGACTTCCAGGTCATATTCGGCACAGATGTTCCTGTATACTATGGAAGCCACTTGGTTACGTTGCTCCATGATATTCCCACACAGACTTTATAGGATGAAATGTTCACTGCAATAAATATAAATTCTATGTGTCCATATATTCAAAGAGTCAATAAGCACACCAGTTTCTATCCAACAGGTATTTCGGATTCAGAGCTGACAGTTTCTGCACTTGATTGCTTTTAAGCTGTGTAATATAAAAGAAGCCAAAAGATAAATGCATGCCCTGATGAACCTGCTTTGAATAGGCTAAAAGCCAAAAGAAAAATGAAACATGCATTGCTTTTTAAGTGTGCAGAAGTGCTGCCTATATTACACCGCAGGCACAATCTCTTTTGTAAAAACTTGTGTTCAGTTTGGCTCATATTCTTAGAGCCAGTTCCACTTTTGTTATCATGTTTTGAAGCGTGGCTGTTTGACATGCATTAGATAGTCCTGTCCATTTATACTCTATCAAAATAAAAGCCTAGGCCCATCTATCCTCAAATGCTGCAGTTAGGGATATAATACAGATAAATCTGTCTGCCTCGGTTTCTCTGAATTGAAGCAATTTTCTGATCTCGTCTTGCCAAAAGCCTGCCACATACAGAAGTGTTTTTCTTCTCTTAAGAGAAAGTCTACTACAATTTCTTGTCACAAAGCTTTATAAGGTACATGTAGTGAAAGATGGAAAAATCGCACAGATTGTCTTCATGTTCTTGTCCAAAAACATGACTGACTACTTCTGTTTCTTGTTCAATTTAATTCTTTTAAAGCAATGTTTAATTGAATTATTAATGACAAGGTCAACAACTAAAGCTGTTTTGGTTGCTAGCAATAGTAAACCAGTCTATCAAGGTAACCGTCATCTAAGTGACTTCCCACAATCAAAGTGGCTGCTTAAAATAAATGCAAACAAGGCAAAAATATCCCCAGAGAGCAGACTTGCTTATATGCCTGTTAATTTTTATCAGTAATAAAGATTTATGGCTAGACTAGCATGTTATTAAGTACTTACTGCTATTTTTCTATAAAACAATAATACTAAAACATTGCAAATATTCTTAAATGAGCCTTGTTATAACCATAGCGGGCTATGACATGGATCCATGTTGTGTTCCCCATCTTCCTGCCTGTTTGTCAAGCATTCCCATCTGTCTATGAAATGCTTCCCTGGGAGCCACTCAGCCATTTCCTTCCCCTTTGACTGAAGATGATTTTTTTTTTTTTTTTTTTGGGGGGGGAAGATTCATTTTGCAAGGACTCTGGGGTGAGGAGACGGGGCATTTGGAGGGGCAGCTGTGAGCTCACACAGATATTACATCATGTTTATCCGTGCAGCAGTACAGACTCATCCCTGACCAAGAGTGCCAGAGTCCTGCAGGACAACTTTGATCTTGACCACCTACTACCCTGCAGCCTCCCCAGAGTCACATACAAGTGAAGGCCATAACTTCTCTTAAATTAAAGCTGCTAAACCTTCCACAGGGGCCATAGATTCTATTGGTTTCCCTTTGACCTTTGACCCATTCCACTAAAGCTGAAATAATAATTTTAAAAAAGCCCCCGCTGCTGTAGAAATGTGGAAACAAGCCACAGCATGGCTTTGAAGCAAAGGGTGATATTAACGTATCAAGTAAGTGGGAGACCCATTTCTGTTTTTATCCTCCTTTTTATATCTCTCTTTGACCATTCCTCCCTGTCAAGGTGATGTTGCTGGGCAACAGCCAAAGGGAAATAGGAATCAGCTTGGCAAGGTCAAGACTAAATGCCTCACACATCTCTCTCTTTCTCATACTTGACACACACAGGCACACACACACCTCCAGCAGTGAACCTTGAGCTAGATGCAGCAAATCCCCTGAAATCCTTCTTGACTTTTTATTTTTATCTGTTTCCTAGCCACCTGACTCTTTGCCCTGTCTTTATCCGTCACAGGCATTTAGTTTTTTCCATCTACTTGGGGTCAGGTGTTGTAATGGAAAGGAGGCATGGAAGCCGCCCTCCAAATGTGCCAAGGGACCATCGCCTCTGCAGAGGTGTGGTGGGATTACTGTCCCGGGTCTCACCTTGAGTGGACACAGTTTGCAAAGACAATCACCCTCAGTTCGTTTTTAGCCTTTTTATTGCTGGAACTGTGAAAAGCTAACGTTTCAGTTCAGTTCAATTCAATTCAATTTCAGTTATTCTTGCCTCAAGGTGCTTTATATTGTAAAGATCCTACAATATTAGCGAGAAAACCCCAACAATCAGACAATTCACTATGAGCAAGCATTTGGCGACAGTGGGAAGAAAAAACTCTGTTTTAATAGGAAGAAACCTCCTGCAGAACCAGGCTCACGGGGGGTCAGCCATCTGCTGCAGCCGGTTGGGGGTGAGGGAAAAGAGAAACGAGCAGAGGGAGACACGATAAAAGACATGCAGGGGGAGAGAGCCAGAGTTTAAAATTAGGCTCTGCCTCCCATTCTACTTTTAGAAACCCCAGGTACCACAAGTAAGCCAGCAGTCTGAGAGTGCAGTGCTCTTTAGGGACAATATGGTACTATGAGAGCTTTAAATCAATTCTGGATTTAACAGGGAGCCGGTGAAGAGAAGCCAACATGAGCGAAATATGCTCCCTCTTTCTAGTCCCTGTCAGTACTCCAGCTGCATCATTCTGGATCAGCTAAAGCCCTTATATGGAGCTTAAACATAATTTAGCGAGGTATTTGAAAGGGAATTTGAAGAACCTGATATTCGTGATGATGAAACTCGCTGGCTGGTGAATGCTAGCAGAGTAATTTCAAGTTCTAGTTGGTTTGTGCTCCTGACCCTTTGAAATGAAGCCATGCATAATTGCATGTTTGAGTTGTGATCAGTTCACTAATTTAATTTTCTCGAGTGGTTCAAGAGTTTTAGTGAGTGAAGTTCTCCAATTTAAAAGTTTGGAGGACGGTGAAATGGGTTGCAGCTTAAGAAGACATGCAAATCTATGGAACAGAAGCAAATGAGGGAACAGAATGTTACAGCATGTAATGTGGTGGTAGACAATCAGCAGGTTCTTTTTTTAGAATAAACAATATGATTGGGTTATTTAGATTTAGTGATACTTTAGTACTCCCAGTCAATACTGATTACTTGTCTTATTCAGTCCATGTGACAGGACAGCTGTGTGCTATTTACAGTTTAACTGAACATTGGTGCACACCATCTTCCATGCTTCTCGGTTGCTATTTGATATCATAACAGTACATGCAAGTGTACTGTATACTTAAACAAATCATTTTAAACATACTTTTCTTTTTACTAGATAGGACAATTTGCAAATGTTTGCAGGTCTCATAATTAAAAAAAAAAAAAAAGTACTTGATTTTAATTTGGCTCGTCTCCCCTTCAAAGTCATGTCTGGACTCATTCCAGTGGCACTGAGCCAGTGTTTTAGATCACTCACTGGAAATCCCTGCCTGACCACTTAAATAAACAACTGCGTTTAACTTGACAGAAGAGCAAACATCAGCTGTGTCAAACTGAACCATAGATCATCATTTTGGGGTAGAACATGTTTAAGTTAAGTTAATGCCCAGCAGGTGGCAGATGGCTGCGCATTTGGCACTGAACTGTGCGCCAAATGCGCAGTTCAGCAGGTTCACAGTCGGCTCGCCATATTATTTCACCGCATATGGAGTCCAACCTCAGTATTAGCTCAACTTTTCTTCAACCCAACTTTAATAGCCTAACATAAACAACATAAAATATCAATAAATAAGCAAAATAAAACATCGGGCTGCTTTAAACATCGTCATACCTCAAACTAACACGTATGCACCGCAACATCCTGCTTTTAAAACCTAAACCAACATAAATCTCCCATCTTAGCTCATATAAATTTTACCAAATAATCCATTTAACTTAACACAATCTTTAAAAGAAATACATTTTTATTCACTCACCAAATCCCATTCAGCAACATGCAAAACGTCTGAAAAGGCAGGACAGAGTGGAGAAAAAAAAAAGAAAAACTTCTCAAAAGTTAAAAAAAATATAGTTTGTAGGTAGGCAAAATTTTCTTTTTCAAAACAGCAGCTCTACATTTGGTCACCTTTGTTAGAAGAGAAAGAAACCTGATTGGCTGCTGCCAGTCACGTGTGCCTTGCAGTGACCCTTTCAAACAAAAAGCTTGTGCATTTTAACAATTTCAAACACACACGTGCATATTTTTTTAATGAACCAATAAACAACAGCAACAACAACAAAAAATGCATGTCCATTTGTTTCTAATCTTTTTAAACCTGTTTTTATCTCAGATGAAATAATTAAAAAAATAATTTAACAAATGGTTATGTAACAGGTTTTCATCTAATGTACGCTGCACACTATGTTAACCTGGTTTACACATAAAAGCTGCGCCACTGACTACAACCTAGAGACCAAACAGCAGTTTTCAGTGGAAGAATCCAGTGTCCACGCTTGAAGACATTGTGTATTATCCTTCTTTTTTTCCCCTTTAATGGCATTCATGTGGCTGTGTACTGTGAATTTGGGGTTTTAGCATAACATCCTGAAGTGTCTGAAGAGGACAGTTTGTCACAAACAACCTCAGCTGTGGTGCCTGTCAGCGTGTGTCTGCTCACGGTGCATTGAGAAAGAAGGATTTTTTTTTTTCTTTTTTTTGGCTAGACCAAAATGGTATTCGCTCACCACCCATCCTACTTGCCAGATTTGGAATTATTTGGCACTATTTATAATACTGTGTTAAATCCACAGCATAGGCCCTATACTTTATGCCAGGCATCTTCCCAGCAACCTGGCAGTTACCAGCAACCTCAACAGCTGTGATAGGTCAGTTTGGTAGAAATATGTAGTGTAAATACAATATATTGGTTAGGACAGGAATATTACCTCCATATTATCCTTTTAATAATACCGCCGTAAAGTTGCTCCACAACAAGCACTCCGGCTAAAAACCATACAGGAACATTTGCTATTAAAGAGGTGGTTCACACCAAATCAATCAAATTCACATTCAAATTAACAGTTTAGAATATTTTTGTGCCCCATTTTTAGGGGCCTCCCCTGCAGAAATGTGAATGTGAATTTAGTAAAACCAAAACCATGCCCGGTCAGTTCACAGGTGCATGAATAAAATCCACAAGCCTTCTACTGAGCAGTTTCATCTTTTACTGAACTATTAAACAAACAAACAAAAACAAGTAAAACTGAACTGATTAGATACGAACTTTGAACAAACAGTATCACTTGGAAGAGAAAAGCATCCATCTACCCATTATGAGAGGCTCTTGCTGGATGGCTTGGAAACAGTGATGATGTCCATCTCAGCAGACCTGTAATGTTAGCTAGCTTCAGGCTCCTGGATTGGAGGATGTTGGCAGTTAACAGAAAAACATTCCTACCTGAAACACTTCTCTACAAGCCATGTGGATTTTGAGCAACATTTTGAGCGACTTCTGCAAAGAGACATTGCTGCTGATTTTTTCAAATGTATTTTTTTTTTTCTGTTGTTGATGCTTTAAACACCAAAAGCTGTCTTTTTTCTTTTCTTTTCTTTGATTATATTTTTTCCTTGTTACAGGTATTTAATTTGTCTGGATGGTATGCAGGGAGAGGAGGGGAGCACAGAGGTCTCATGGGCATTAAGCAGCATGGTAAACAAGCTTCAAAGCCCCAACAGGAGCCTCAGACCTGACCTAGGGTGACTTGCAAGTCATTAGTTACATGCCAGGCAGTATCTGGAGTAATCACACCAAACACCATGGGCTTTATCACTCTGAACTGCTTGCGCTGGGAGCAAAAACAACAGGGCGTAGCATGTTGGAATGCACTCTAAAATAAACAAAGACATGTTACACTTTTAAAATTTAGCAGCTTTAGCAACGCTCTCGGTTTGCAGGAGTTTTTCTGTTTGACTTCACTGAATAAGAGAATAGAGAATTTTCTTTACGACACCTGCAGCTCAAAGCTCCTCTCCTGAAGACGACAAAATGACAGCACAGCATCTCGCCAAATTCGTGTTTCATATTTTAAAATGAGATTTTTGTCCAGAGCTCCGATACATTTCAGTTTTATTGAAGATGTTCGCTTCCCGGGAATAACTTCCATGCTCCACATAGATCAGATAAATGTGGTTGTACAGTACACCTGAGGCACTTTCGCAGAAATCCATCAACACATTCTCTTATCATTACAGAAAATCACTGATTTATTACAGGCGGAGAATGCGTGCTAACCTGTCCCACTATCGTTTTGATCATGTAATGACAAAATACAGTGATGAAAAACTCAAAAGCTGCACGCCTACCTCCAGCCACACAAGCCTCACAGCTGAGCCCATCATTGCCCACTGCAGCTCCTCTGGTCATCTGATGATGGATAGCCATGTGGCAGATGTTTCCGGAAGTACCCCATTGATAATAGTCCCACAGGAGCCCCTTGATTGGAGTTCATCTCCCTCCCTGTGTCCCACCAGCTCATTCATCACTGGCTGAAATTAGAGGCTGCCCTTGAGTGTCAGCAACCAAAGTGCTGATGGAATAGGTGCTGATGAGATGCACTGATTTGTCTGCTGCGTGGTATCCTGAGAGGGTGCGGGATGATTGTTTATGAGTTTATGTACTCGTGCAGTAGATGGGGTTGTACTTTCATCTAATGTAATACACCTGTCAATCTGGAATTGAAACAAATGGTTGTAGTTTTAGACATTTATTTATGTGCACAGTCTGACGTGGCAGTTTGGCCATTGGCGCTGTTAATGTGCTGAATGTGGAGCTCCTAGAAAGAGCAGCTCAAGCTCAAGTGAACTTGTGAAGAGTTTGTGGAATTGCATAGAAAACAGCAGAGGAGAGTGATTTGATGGATTGATGCAGCATTAGCACTGATGCCTAAGTCGTACTGAACTGTTATGGTGAAGTGGTAGTTCAACCCGA
Organism: Archocentrus centrarchus; assembly: GCF_007364275.1. Lineage (NCBI taxonomy): Eukaryota > Metazoa > Chordata > Actinopteri > Cichliformes > Cichlidae > Archocentrus > Archocentrus centrarchus. The sequence goes on along the minus strand of NC_044362.1, from coordinate 29,619,911 downwards.
AAGGCTTTCTGTTTACAAGTCAGTGTGTTCTCCAATTCTCACTTCACGTGGTCATTAGTTTTGGGCAGTTTCATTTTGATGTCTAAAGAAAGAAGTTGCCAAACTAACTGTTCCTTTATGGGGGGGGGTCAACGTGATGGAGGGATTCCTGTTGACTTTACTAAACTCTAGTACTCTGCACATGAAAACGCAGTGTGTTGCAATGTTTTGCATACAGGTCCTGATCAAGTGCAAGTATGTTATGATCAGTCTACAAATATTGAAAGGAGGCATTTGAAGTTTTTTGGGCATTTTATTACTGTGCCTGCTTAATACTTCCCTTTGGAAGACACAGAACATAAAGGAAAAGTTACACTGTATCTTATCTGCCTTAATTTGCTGGAGGCAGTGACTGGGCAGATGGATGGATGCACATTTGTATAAAACCATGTTTTTAACAGACCAAAATGAAGGAGAGGCAGTGACTGGTAAAAATAAAAGGATCCTTAATCTGACTATTTGATAACAAAAAGGCACCGTATGAATATGGCAGAATAATCCAAAGTTCAAACAGAAAGCCTAAAGGAAGCAAGAATATTACGGAGTGGGAGACACAAGAGTAGGAGGTGGATGGCCTGACAAGGTCACAAAGACTGAGGAAAGACACACAAATACTAAATACACAACAGGGAGAAGAGTAATAAGACACAGCTGAAGTCAATCAGATAGCAGGGGGGAACAAAGACAGGAAGTCAAAATACAACAAACCGCACGAGTGAATAATATTAAGATCGGGAAGTAAATGAAAGGAATGTGGCATACACACAAATACAGGCAGGGACGTGCAGAAGACAATGGGAAAATTGAAAAACAGGAGCAAAGACCCAAAGAAATAATAAAGAATTTACAGAGTAGACCATGACAAAACAGCAAAAAATGTATTGACTACTTTGGTGACTGCAACTTAAGTGCAGCATTCAGATGGAATTAGTGGTCCAGTATTACTGTAGCATTTCATCCTGGCAACAAAATGATGTGTTTGGGGTATCGCATACAGTTCTCCACAGTTCAGTGTCGTATCTTTATTAAGTATCCACAGATGGCTGTCTTGTACCTGTCCCTGTCTGGCTGCCAAAGTGCCCTTTTGATTGGGATCAAGTACACTTGAAGTGCAAACTCGAGGCAGAAATCAAATCTAACCCTGTCTATAATGCTGTGGTGGTTGTGGTCTGTATTTATTTATTTTTTTTTGGTTTCTGCCCCTCAAGAGATTTTTACTGCACCACTGCACTGAATTACCATTTTATTGGGTAGGGTGGTTACCAGCGTGTGGGCTTTCGACTCGTTTTTATAGTCCAACAAGGCCTACCCGTCACTCCTTAGACTGCACGTCTGAACTGTGAGCTCCTAAGTTCTCTTTTAAGCACTGATCACTCAGCCTCTAATGTTCACTTTTTCTCAGAGAGGCGCTGATTCGATCACATAAACACTTTTGAAAACTGAGCCAGTTGTGATGTTTCATTGTTCACCTCCATATCTAATAACTGGTTGATGGTAGCAGACTGGCCGTGCTGTTAGCATGACCTTCTGGGCATTTTGAATAAAAGCACCACACCGTAAAGTGCCTCTCATCAATAGCGATCTGAAAACACAACGTGAGAACCTGTAGGCTTCCCAGTGTAAAAGTGTCTTGCCAGGTAGATAGTGCCGCCTTTCTAAGCAGACAAAGAGATCTGCCCTCTGTGTGCTGCTGCTGCTGTTCGTATTTTCAGCTGCAGCGTTACTCTTCTGAGGCTGTTCGACGGGGTGCAAAAAGCATTCAGCTCTGAAGGATTTGAGAAACAGTGCAATCGTCCTGAATTTAAATGGGTTCAGGGCCCCGCGTACAGATGGCTGTGTACACAGCCAGCTATGGCGTTCAATAGTTCAGAACCCGCTTTTTTTTCTCTCTCTCTCTAATCGCACCCTCTCTTTTTCTCATTGCTGTCTTTGCTGCCTGTTTATCGCTGCGGTTCTTCACACACCTTGTACGTGCAGACTCACAAACACACATCCTAAAGAACAGGTTTTACTCCATTTCATTCTTGCCACCTCTCTCACCCGCATCTGCTTTCTCCTCTAATTCACTGTCCCCTCTTATTTCCCAGGACTGAAGATGGAGATAAAGAAATCGTTTTCCTTTGACCGTCAATCAAGTTGACATAATTACACAAACCAGAAATAATGTTTCTGTCTTTATCCCCCCCCCCACACACACACCATCTTCTTTTTCTAAGCTTCTAAACACTGAAAAATGAGATAAAGAAATTGGCAAATGGCACAAACTAGCAAGCACACACCTCAAGCTTTCCCTGTGTCCACCATTTGGCTTGTCTCTCACCCTCAACCTATTGTTCTTTCTCAAACACACACATGTCTGAGCACATTCTCCTAAACATTTATTTTCTTTGCTTCACATTGCAGCACAAACTCAAACTGTGAAGATAAAGTAGCCTGGAGTGTCAGAGTCTGACACAATGAAAGAATGCCATGCTGTAGCACACCACAGTGATAGATTAAGACCAAAGTACCAGATTAAAACAAACGAGGACCAGTGAAGGCTTTCAGACATCTCAGTTCTCATCTGATGTAGCAGGCTTCCCAGGGAACCTTATGCTGGGAACTATATATATATATAGTTATATCTATAGTTTTATATATATATATATATATATATATATATATATATATATATATATATATATATATATATATATATATATATATATATATATATATATATATATATATATATATATATATATATATATGTAGACAACTATTATATTTTGCATTTCTAAATCTGCAACAGCTGACAGCTTAAGGAATAAAATAATTCTATCTCCTTTTAGTTTTTTCTTTTTTAATTGTCACATTTAGTGAGTATGATTTAAAAATGCAGTATTTTAAAATGAATTTCTTTTAGCAACAATAAGGTTAGAACAATAAGGTTTGGTTACAGTTAGCAGTTTGCTATTTGCCAAATAGACCAGTATGGTTGATACTGGTACCGGTTTTAGGTTGCCTGTGGCCTTTTTGAGTTTGCCAGCAGGTTTTATTTTTTGCTCTGGTTTCCTCCCACAGTCCACAGACATGCATCTTAGGTTAGTTGGCCATACTAAACATTAGACACAGATTAGGCTTGAACGATTGTCTTTCAGTCTGTGTTAGACTTACAATGAACTGGCAGCCTGTTTAGGGTGGCACCATGCCTCTGAGGATACATCCTGAACAGCTGTCAGATGAATAGATTATAGCCCCCCATGACCCAGTTCGATGATGGATGGATGGGTGGATGGATGGATGGATGGAAGAGCAACAAAGATATATATATATAGATGAAGATTTTGTAACTATATTTGCTAAAAAAAAAAAAACGTACACACAAAGCGCAGTTCTGAGTGTTATGTCTCATGGGCTCTCTCAGTGATGTGAGGAAAGTTGAAAGACCTGATTGGTTTTAAAGACCTGGCTTACTGAAAGTTTAATGGAATTACATTAAAGATGATGAAAGAAGGAGAAGATATTTACTAATAGGACAAGAAAGATGAAATATGAGAGAAAAAAAGCCTTTTATATTGAGAAGCTCCAGTTGTGAGGTGTACAGATGGGGTTTGATTTTGCCATTTCTAAACTACTACATATTTGTACACTAATCATAAGCCTAAATTTATTACCAAATGTACCAATAGTTTGCTCGTAGGCTTATTTCAGTACTCAACTCCCCTTTTGGCACTTGATGATCATTATTTCTAATTAAAACAAAGTCGATGTAAACCACTGATTTTCACACTTTCCTTATTTTTTTCTGTAACATGGTGGTCCATGCATTTGTTTGTTTCTTGCCTGGCATGAAGGGAAAAGACATTTAATCCAAACAAGTTAATTAGCGGGGAGATAGCATCAGCGCAAACGAGGCTAATGAAATAAACACTGTCCTAAAAGAAGAGATTAGCAATTAAGCTATTGGAGCGCAGAGTCATTTATGTTCCATTGTGCTGTCTTTTAATGTGGCACAGTAATGAATACTGCTCTTGCTTTTATATCTGTGTGAGTGTGTGTGTGTGTGTAATATGAATGTGTGCTGCTGGGTAATAATAACCCTCTCTTGCCTATTTGTTTACCAGCCTTTGTTTACTGAAAGACAGCAGGACTATTTTGTGTTTAACATCTACGATGCTGACACTGTACAAACTATTCTACATTTCCTGTATATAAGATGATGCTGTGTGATTAGACAAGAGTGTTATGGATGATCATACTGAGTCCCCCTCCACACACACACACACACACACACACACACACACACACACACACACACACACAGTACACTGTTGTATAAATAAATGGCAGTTTGAGTGGTTGTACGTTTTTGTGCATGTGTTTTTTTTTGACTGATTAAAAGCATAAACCGTGTGTGTGTGTGTGTGTGTGTGTGTGTGTGTGTGGGTATGTGTGTGTGTGTGTGTGTGTGTGTGTAAAATTCCTGCACTTTCACATTGTATACACAAACCTCTGTCACACTATGTATCCTTTGCGATGCTGAAACAAAGTGCATGTGTTCTGCCTCCAAACAGCATGTTACACACACACACACACACACAGAGAAAACACAAACCGCTCTCGGCTGTGTGTGTGTGATTCATGCGGTCTGGTCCTGTTCTTGCTGATGAATGGAGACCAAAGGGCTTTACAGCAACCAGGACACATGGCAACTCCCCCTCCACTTTATCTGCAACAACACCATCTATTTCACACATCTATCTATCTGTCCAGCCATGGCTGGGAAAGTCATTAACCCACAGACCCTCTGGGCTCCTGAATGGCACTGACCAGACAAAGACAGAGAGTGAGGGGAAAAAATATTAGCATAGTGTTTCTGAAAGTTTTAATTTTTTTTCCACAAAAAAGTGCATTTACTAGGAAAAATACACCCACCTGCCACTTTATTAGGTACACCTGTTCAACTGCTGGCAGCAACTCAGTGCATTTATGCATATAGTTATGGTCAAGATGACTTGCTGAAGTTCAAACTGAGCATCTGAATAGGGAAGAGGGGTGATTTAAGGGACTATGAATGTGTCATGGGGTGCCAGATGGCAAGTATTTCAGAAACTGCTGATCTACTGGGATTTTCCCGCAAAACCATCTAGGGGTTTACAGAAAATGGTCCAAAATAGGAAAAAATATCTAGTGAGCTGCAGCTCTCGGGACAAAAAATGCCTCGTTGATGCCAGAGGTCAGAGAAGAATGGCCAGGCTGCTTTGAGCTGAAGGCAAAAATGTTGATTATTGTTGGTCCAGGGTAGGGGAATGACTATGAATCTGGTTTTTAGCACTGACAAGTGAACATGTGTTATGATTCTGATCATCTCACTCTATTGTAACAAGGATTACAATATTTCACTAATTCCACCAAGTACACGAAACATCTTTTTGCATTTTTTTTTTTATGCTTTCGAGTAGAAACTGTTAGTAGATATTGTTAGGGGGAAAAATCAGTAGCATAGTAAGTATTTACAGATAAACATAATGTGTATATTAAACTTGTCTAAAAAATATTTAAAAATGATGAAGCCTTGCACAACATTTCCTAAAAATACACCTGCTAATGCTAAAGGTTGTGCATCTGTGTCACATTTAGCAACATTGTCGTCTCTTTAAGCATACAGAAGTTTTCATGCAAAGTGTTTGTTTTACATGGGGAGTGTAAGCCTTCATGCTGGCTGTCTTTGTACGCTTATCTCATCTTTTAGTGGCTTATTTTAGAGCTCTGGTGCCAGTGATTGTATGAGTCCATGTCTGATTTCATACTGTGTGTGAGTGTGCATGTATAGTGGCTGTCTCTGCCTGCTTATCTGCGATTTCTGAGGTGTATTTTATGGTATCATGGAGCAAGTCTGTGAATGTGAATGTGTCTTTGGCTCCTTACTCTTTGTTGTATTATTTAAAACCCAATGCAAACATCTTATAAGACACAACTGTTCAGTTAAATAGCCCATTTTCACTCAAAGCACACAAACTGATCTGTATGTTTGACTGTATTTGTGACGATCACATCCCTGTTTGCTTTCATGTTGAATGTGTACATACATAACTAAGGCAGTGTATTACCCATTCAAGTTGTATAGTATGGGTGTCTACTCAGGTGTATGCTAAAGCAAGAGACAGTTGCCCAGGCAGAAGTCATCCCTCATGTCCTCCTCCTAAACAATAGCCTATTGTGGCACACAGGCAGAGTGACAGATTCAATACAGGCCCTGCAATAGAAAGCAGATTGAGTCACTGCATCATTGCATACGGCTCCTTTTAGATGCCATTAATTGCTTTCATCACTGGCAGCCATTCTTTAGCTTGAAGTAAAGCAGTGTAAGAAAAATGACTGCTTTAGCAAGAATGGATATCATCATTTTAGAAGTGTAGCTGAGCTTGTTTACTGTCCGTTTGTGAGGAGCCTGTATTCTTTAAACCACGGTGATAAATAATGAAGTTATGAAGTGTCACCTACAGTAAAATAAACATGCTGGCAACCATTCACACAAGTTTAGTGCACAGTTAGCCTTTAAAACTTTTGAAACAAGCACAGATGCCAGCCAGAGATGATGGTGCTATAATGTGAGAGCCTATAAATGTTAAACTTCAATAGAACATCTTTGTATGAAATGCCCTGATGGATGTAACACATATGTGTATTTAATACAGAGAAAGAGCAACTGAGGGTTCTTTGGGCCTTTTTTTAAAAAATTGCTTGACTGACTCAGTGCTGTGACAGTTTTTATTGTGTTGGTTCTGCCATGATATCATCATTCTGGGATTGAGGGGCATTCCTCACATGCTTTTTCGACTGTACTCTAGACCAAAAAGCTACAAAGGGACTTTCACACAGCCTAAATTTAATGCCAGAGTTCTTCCAGTGCTATGAACTTTGAGTGTTTCTTAGAGGAGGCTTGGTTAAGCAAGCTTTGACTCTGCACTGGTATGTATATGATCAGCACCAGATGTCTGTGTAGGTTATCAGTCATCCAGATTATGGTATAAAGGAAGGCAACTGGACTGCAAGTTCATGAAGAAGTCTTGCTTCTCATCCAAGAGGCTTCTTCAGTTTTAAAAGAACTGATGGAGAGCCCCAGGTATTTAACCCCTAGCGAGGGTTGGTTGGGCCTATGGAGGTGGTACAATTGTCTCGCTGAGGTGGCTTTCCTATGTTGTGCCATGCATTTATGGAGTGGTAGTTTGTAAAAGTCTGAGCACTCGTCAGTGCATTGCAGCACATACGCTATGTTGCTTGTCTTGTGTTTAAGAATTTTGTCTTTGGAATGAACCAGTTTTTGTCTAAGGGTGTTGCTGAGTCTGAAGTGCACTGGGATATTATGCTTGGTAGAAAATTCTTCTGAGATTCTCCAACAAACCTGCCACATAAGAGACAATGATGTTGTTCTCTCTATCATCCTGTTTCTCCTTGGTTGGTGTCTGAGGTTCCAACCTGTGCATGTTTACTGACTTAATGAAGGCCCAGTTAGGATAACCGTAGAATCTGAAGAAGCCTTTTAGATGAGAGGTGAAGCATTTTCGTGTAGCAAAAAGAAGTCCAGATGCCTTCTTTTCAAGCGCTTGAGATCTGCTCCAGATGAATACAGTAGAATGAATACTTCTTAATATACACAGACCCCCAAATCTGGGTGCCTACAAGAAGATCCACCTAAACTCCTAACCTCTGGGGCTAAAAATGAAGTCAGCACTAACCAGAGGGTCTGTGTCCAGGTTCTGATGAGTCAGAGCTGTTTTTCGTGCAATGAGAGGCGCTCACACAACATTAAACTTAATGTTGTGGCCAAGCAGCTACCTCTGGGATGAAAAAAAAATGCAGAAATGCAATATTAAGTTGAGATTAGGTACCTGACTTAGCCATTGCACGGTATCCTACTTACTTGCCTTGAGAGACTCTTAGGTTGCTTTTACAGTATGCTTTGGATCACTATCCATTTGTACTATGAAGTGCTATCGGATCTTTTTGCAGCATTTGGCTGAATCTGAGCAGAGAGTATTGCTCTGCACGCTTCAGAATTCATCCTGTGACTTCTATCCGCAGTCACATCAAGCACTAGTGACCCAGTTCCACTGGGAGCCATCCATATATGCCATAACATTGCCTCCACCATGTTTGACAGATGTTGTGATGTACTTCAGATCATGACCTGTTTCTTTCCTTCTCCACACTTTACTCTTCCTATCATTCTGGTACAAGTTAATCTTGGTGTCGTCTGTCCATAAAGATTTTTTCTCCCCAAGAACTGTGCAGATTCTTTTAGATGTTTTCTGGCAAAATCTAATCTGACCTTCCTGTTCCTGAGTGTAACCACTACACCTTGTTGTAAACTCTCTGTCATGAAAGCATTTCTTGATTGTAGACATTGACAATGATATGCCTACATCCTCGAGAGGATTCTTGGCTTGATTAGGTGTTGTCAAGTTGTTTTTCTTAATCATGTAAATAATTTTGTCATCGTGTACTTAACTTCTGTGATCCTTCAAATCTTTTGGTGGGATTATTTTCAGCCTAATAATGATCTCCTTCACTTACACTGACATCTCTTTGGACCCCATATTGAGGGTTCCAGTAACCAGCCACCAAATGCAAGTTTAACACTTTAACAGTTACTTTTGAGCCTCTGAAAATGGGGGACTTTTTATAAAAGGCTGTAATTCCTAAACAGGTCAATATTGTACTTTTTTAACCTCCCTGAATTAAAGCTGTAAATTAAAATCCACTGTGGTGCTGTACAGAGGCAATATTCCAAAAACTTGTCATTATCCAAATATTTACAGACCTAATTGTATTCATATATAACACCAAAATTATTTTTATACTAAGCTCCGAAGCTTATATTCATGCATCTTCACACATATCTCAGGAACAACAAGCTGAGCAGTGGGTTTATTTCACAGCACTGATATGTTTCAGCAAACTTTTCCAACCAAACAGTAAATTATATGGCTTGAGTATCAGGATGAGCTGTACTTTTATGATTAATGGCACTACTTTGTGAGGCACTCCATGCGGCAAATAACCACAATAGTAAAAGCTGTGGAATGCACTGCAGGAGATTAAGAACTATAAAACTAAAAGGAAGCGGGAAAGAAAAGCCAAACGTATCTTTTGGGGGTCTTCCTGTAGCACCCTGAAGCTACTGTGTGTGAGCTGAAAGAGAGAGCTCAATAATTTAAACTCTGGAGTGCCAAATAATTAATTTTCTCTTCCAGTAAACTCATTTTCTTCTCTTCCTCCATCTACATTTTATTTGCTTGGCCTAGATTTGTTTTGTTCCAAGACTTTGACCAAATTCCTTTAGCTGAAGGCAACATGGGCTTCTCCAAAGTTCATTCAAATTTAATACATCGCATTAAATCATGGCATCATGATTTTTTTGTAAAAACATTGTTGTCACATTAAGCCAAATCTGGGAGCTGGGGGGGGGGGGTTGCATCCAGGAACCCTTGGACTCCCTAACAATGTGTGAACGTCTTCAACATTTCATGAAAACATTGAGTTCACCAGAGTGCAAAATTAACAAGAACTGCTTCATGATTTTTGCCTTCTGCCTTCCTTCAAGTCTTTTCTTGTATCATAGCAACTCACTTTATTGTTTCAATTTTTAACTTACAAGGTTATTTATTTTAGTTACCTGAATAGCAAAACAGTTTGAAACACATTCTTTTTGATTATATCTTGAATGACATAAGAAGGTTAATGGTACTCACTTATGCCACATTTCCATTAGTACGTACTCAGCGCGACTCAACTAGGCAAGGTTTGTAGGCATTTCCATTAGGTCCAGGTACCAGGTACTTTTTTTATTACCCACTCAGCCGGGGTTCCAAGCGATCCGAAAATGTGATGATGAAGAACAGCATGCCATTGATTGGCCAGGGAGTGTCATCACTAGCGGAGTCTTGAGAGTGACTCCTTCACCAGAATTGACCACGCCATTTTTGAAACCCGACAGCAAGAAAACGAAGGCACGCAAACCACTGGGAGGCTCGGCTGAATGCCCAGACCGACTGTTTGCAGTGGCAGTTTTGCAACAAGAGAACCATCTGAAATGTGCACACAGCGTACATATTTTAATACTTAACAATGATAACCTTCATCTATTAAAACATTGTACGGGGGAATTATGCATGATGACGATAGTAAACTGGCATTAGTTACCGTTAGCTTGCTGCTATCTTATCTATTGTGTTGTTTGGAGTCCCATACAAATTACGTCAAGAGACTACTGCCTGTGTTGCTATATTGACTCCACCCACATTGATGTGATGCTCAATTGTAATGGAAACAAAACAAGACAAGAGTCATGTCAAATCAAGTCGACCTGCGCTGAATAGATACTAGTGGAAAAGCGGCAATAGTAACTGTCAGTTACAAACAGCAGCCTGTTATCTTATAGTTAGGGCTGGATCAGGTGAGCCTGAACCACCCCTGAGTTATGCTGCTATAGGCCTAGGCTGCTGGGGGGGGGGGTTCCCATAATGCACTGTTTCTTTTCATTCACCTTATTTACTCTATTTATACTTCACTCTGTATTTAATCAATTATTATTCATCTCTGGCTCTCTTCCACAGCATGTCTTTTGTCCTGTCTCCCTCCCCTCACCCACAACCTGATCGTGGCAGATGACCTGAGCCTGGTTCTGCTGGAGGTTTCTTCCTGTTAAAAGGGAGTTTTTCCTTCCCACTGTCGCCAAATGCTTGCTCATAGGGGGTTGTTTTCATTGTTGGGATTTCTGTGTAGTTATTGTAGGGTCTTACAACATAAAGCGCCTTGAGGCGACTGTTTGTCGTAATTTGGCACTATATAAATAAACTTGAATTGAATTGAATTGAATTTACCTTGCACAGGTATAAACGCAGGAAAATGGCTCATGTGGCTCTGCCTGAAGGTCTCAAAAACAAGTGATAGTATACCCCTATGGTCTTTAACTTGGGTAAATACAACCTGTGAACTACACAACATGACATGTTACGCTCTGTCATTATTTATTTAACAAAAACTAAGCCAAATGCAGAAGTAGCCTTACTGCTTCCACAGGAATTAAAAGCATAAGTAACAGCACGGTGCTACTAATCAAATGCACATCAGCATGTTTGACCACTTCTATGAAAACAGATGTTTTAGCAGTTTGCTGGCCCAAACAGGTGTGTTTTAACACAATGACAAGGAGGAAAGATATCATACCTTAGGGAGTCCATTATTCTACAGTGAGAATAATTATTTAGTAGTTGAAAACATTCAACATAGTTGTCATAGTTGTCACAGGAGTGGACAAGGTCCAAAGCTGGAAAAAAACCCCATCAACCTCAGATTCTACAGGCCCAAGTTAGCATATTAAAAGACTGAACAACTATGACTTTGGAAGGTTACCAGGAAAAAGCCTCTTCTCACAAAAAAGAACATGGCATCATGGCTTAGGTTTGCAAAGCTGCATCTGAACAAACCAGAAGACTTCTGGAACGATGTCAAGCACAGAATATGGTAGTGGAGGAGTGATGATTTAAGCCACAGGACCTGGGTACCTTGACGTCATTGGGTCCACCACGAACTCCTCTGTATACCAAACTATTCCAGAGTCAAATGTGAGGCTGTCCAACAGGTGAGGCTTTGCTCAACCTGGGTCTTGCAACAGGACAATGAGCCCAAGCACGCCAGAAAATCTGCACCAGAATGGTTTAAAAAGGAAAGAATCAAAGTCCAGACCTCAAGCAGACTGACCTGCACAGAGCTGTGCATGAATGAATACCTGCAAACATCAATGGACTAAATCAACGTTGTAAAGAAGAGGAGTGGGCGAAAATTCCTCCACTGTAGATTATTGCTGCTAAAGTTGCTTCTACAAGCCAGTGACTCGTGGGATGTATCTGTTTCTGGATGTTGGTTCAGTTTTTTAAACAAATAATGTGTTATGTTGCTGTTAACCATGACTGTCTGTCTGTCTGTCTGTCTGTCTATCTGTCTATCTCTCTATCTATCTATCTATCTATCTATCTATCTATCTATCTATCTATCTATCTATCTATCTATCTATCTATCTATCTATCTATCTATCTGTCTATCTCTCTATCTATCTATCTATCTATCTATCTATCTATCTATCTATCTGTCTATCTGTCTATCTATCTATCTATCTATCTATCTATCTATCTATCTATCTATCTATCTATCTATCTATCTATCTGTCTGTCTATCTATCTATCTATCTATCTATCTATCTATCTATCTATCTATCTATCTATCTATCTATCTATCTATCTATCTATCTATCTATCTATCTATCTATCTATCTATCTATCTATCTTTTGAGCTCCTAGAACAGATGAGATGCTAAGTCAAGGTTGTTTCCTATGCAGAAAATCTTCATCTGCTCACTCTCCACATGAACAGCAGTGAGAGATATTGAGTGTCTTAAGACTTGTCATCTCCCTTACTCCTCAAACATGTCTGCTGAATTACAATGAAGCCATTTACAGGCATTTGCCAAAACAGGGCCCAGTGCAGAGTACTGTTGAGTAAAGTGAGAACCAGCGGGTGGCATTTCCCCTTATTCTCTTCCATCCATGACAAATGAAATGAGAGCAGAGAAACCACCCTCAGAGGTGAATGGATAGTCTCGCCACCTGCGGCACAGAGCATGTTGATGGCTGAAAATAGCTATAACTATATAGTAGTAAATGTCATTTAGATTCAGCCTCAGAGCGTGACTGTTTGATGAGACACTGAACCCTGGTGACATTAGCTCATCATTTTATGTTGCTACTCTCAGACTCTGAGAAAACAGCATGTGGTCTGATGGAATCTGTAATGCTCAGTATGTATGTTTCTCTGTGGGTTTGTGCTCGCTTAAAAACTGTTTTTCTTTTTTAAGGGTGCAAACTGCACTTTGCCTTGTTTTCTGTTATATTTATAGTATTACAAAGGTGGATGCTCATTTTTAACATGGCCAAAGTTTAAAATAATGAATCAATGTGTGTGCAGGTCATCTCTGTGAAGCTTCGGGTTCAAATTCTGCTAAATGTGCCGTCTTCAACATTTTTTCTGGACTCTTGGCACCAATGAGCGTGGATATCCATTGTACCTGTTATGTGAGCTGAGCAGCCCCACCTACCTGCTGCTGAAGCCTTCTGTTTGCAAGGTCCAGCCAATTAGAACAAAGCTGGATTTAAAGGTCACTTACCTTAAAGGGAGAGGATCTAAAACAGCTTGTTTCAGAAAGTGGAGGAACTGAGAAGCTCCACCAAGCCCAATAATAAATGTGGGTTATTTTTTGTTTTTAACTGTAAATCATTTTAAACAAATGTTTTAGACTTCAAGAATAAAAATATGAAGCTGGAAGGTCCCCTTTAAATGTTACATTAAACCCATAATCTAGTAATGAACAATTATGCCATTTTGGTATTGTGAATACTATTTTAATGATATTTGAAGGTAGTAAGTACCTGTAATTTTGAACCTAAGAGGATGTTTTAATTAACACATGAATTTAGGGAGTTTGCACATGATAAATCTCTTAATTATCCCCAAATTTGAAGTTAAGTCCTAAATTTGTATATTCACAGTGACATTAATAAAATCCTTTATACATTACAGTATTCACTTAACTAATGATTAAATCTGTAAAAATTATAACATTATTTAATCAGTTTTTTTTTAATCAGTATTTAATGTCCCCAAATACCTGAATACCAGTCTCTTAAAATACCATTATTTTAGCACCAAAAATAAAACTGAGTTGGTTTAAGGGTTATTTTAGATGCAAAACGTGTGTGTGTGTGTGTGCCTGTGTATCTGTGTGTGTGTGTGTGTGTGTGTGTGTGTGTGTGTGTGTGTGTGTGTGTGTGTGTGTGTGTGTGTGTGCGCGCGCTCTGTAAAAGAAGGACTAATAAACAATAAATGATAAATAGTTTAAAGTGGCTCCATCCCCGCTGTAGTAGACTGTGCTTTTTAACAAAACAGCTTGGTGATTTCAACGGCTTTTATTAAATTTAGTTACAAAACACATATGAGAACAAACATGTGTTACCTTGGCAACTGTTGATCACGCTTCAATCCCTTTATTATTCACATAGAAAAGGTGCCATATGTTGAATGCATTCCATAACGTTCTGGCAGGGTTTGAGATTTTTTTATAAGATATGATGGTTTACTCCTTGTGGGTGAAAATAAGTTTGCCCCCCCCCCCCCCCCCCCCCCCCCCACACACACACACACACACACACACACACATCTTTGGATAGGAAAAGACAAATATTTCAAAGATCAATAGACTGTCCGTCAGCATGCAGCATAAATCCTGGCATTAATATTCAGAGAAAATATTGTACATTTTCACCCACAAGGTTAATTTGACAAATTATTTGCCAAAGGACTCACAGCGAGTAACTTATTACCAGCTCCATACTGATTTTTTATTAGTTTTCTTCGATTTTTATTCTTTTAGGCTGGAACATAAACAATTTAGTGACCATTGCTCAAGATGTGTTGCGTGTCTGCTGTCCTGCTTCATCTTTAAATTACATTTTTCTCATCTTTGTCAGCTTTTACGTTCTTAAATCTTTCATTCTCTCACAAATATTTTCTGCACAATGACCTACTCCTATACTAAAACTGTTTTATTCATAATAGTTTTTGACCACAGGTGAACCTCTGTAATATCCATAAACAGTATAAAAAGAACTTCAAGGTCTGCCAAAAAAAAAAAAAAAATGCCTTAAACCTGCATTCTATTTACTCCCCATCAGGGGATGACCCTTATGGTTGCAAAATGACTTCCAGTTGTACAGAATTCTATGGGAAAACAGCCTTTTCCTTTTTTGCTCTGCAGCCACATAAAAAATTTTCCTGAAATTTTATACTCTTTATGGTAATATCAGGGTCTACACAGCGACGCCTTTTGCAATGGTCAAATTAGACAGTTATGATTGACCACTGGACACACAGGGCTGCCTTAACCAGCCATTTTTCCCAATAACTGAATAAAATTTGACATGCTTTTGGCTGTCTATCAATACTGCATACAGAAAACAACAAATTTTAGCCTTAAACTGTTTTTCCCACAGTGCTATCAGATCACTCTATTTTTAGGTTTGAGTCAGCTCTACAGACTTCCATTGATTGTTAGATCCCATTGTGGGATTTGCTGCTATCAGCCTTTATTGTACAACGTGTTTGTGCTTTATTAGATGGGATCAAAAGTCTGTTAATTGATGCCCTTCTTCCTGATCTCAGCATATGGCGAGCTGCTGCACCGCTTAATGTTGATTCCCAGGCGAGCGATGCCTGGTGAATCACATACAGCACACACAGCAACACACACTTAGACTAATGAACATGTCGAGTTATAGATTACAGAGTGGAGGGTCTCCACGGACAAAGAGAGACTCTTAAAAAGAAAAGAAGAAACATGCATGTGCGCTCACGCACATTTTGTTTGATCCACTTTTTGTTCCTGCGCATATACACTCGCATGTATTCATGCACACATACACAGATTTCATCAAGCTACCTCATCTAGGACAAGTATGCTCAGCTTTGTTCTGCCTGGTGTTTGTTCCCAAAGAGAGCCAAGGTAAATTCATGACTAAAGCGCTGTGTGTTCACGCATTAGCATATAAGACGGAAGCAGCGCAGGGGATGAAGAAAAAGGCAGAGAGATACACAGTCTTTCTGGTGTTTAAATTAGGTATTTGATGGTTCAGCAAGGGAACGGCTGTGCCAAATCAAAGCGTTTGAGCAACAAGTGTGCAGGAGTGGAAGATATTTACCATGCAGCACAACAGGGGATTTTAGTCAGTCTGCCTGTGAAGTTCAGTCTGTTGTGTGATTTCTGCTCCTGAGTTTTTTGATCAGAAACATTTGAAGCCGCTCAATGTTTTATTTCTTCGCTGCGCAGCTGGATCCTCTGATAGAACACATGGGATCAGAATAAGGTCCTCTGCTTCTGTAAACAAGCTTTGCTGTTGTATACTGAGAAAGGTGCTGCCATTCAAAGTCGTGCAGCAGTTGTATTACGGGAGGAAAAGCTGTTTGTTTTTCTTAACACCTTCGCACAAAACCAGTGACTTATCTAACTGGACAGCATGTGGCACAACAGCAAGCCAAAACAGTTGCCACATGACAAATGCAATTCCCTCTCCTGATTGACCTGATGATACGTGGCTGTGAGGAGTCTTGTGCCAAATTCCTTGATTTCATTCAATAAATGGACACCTAGGGAGGCTAAAAGATTCTTAACCAGTAGTGATTGTTGTCTTTTGATCAATTAGCCTTGGTGGTACTTTTCAGAGTAGTACACCCAAAACTGTAATAAGTTATTTTATTATAAGAAAATAAATTAACTGATTCAGGTCCTTGATTGTTATGAATCTATGGGATGATATTACAGATTTATGAAGTCTGTAGAGAGGAAACTGGGGTTGATGACATCACTTGATTAGGAGAACTGGGAAAACCTGTGTTCCCTATGCTATTGGCTCAGTCACACTAGAGCAGGGAACATCAACTGGCGGTCCGCCGAATAGTACTGTCACAGGTACTATAGGCTAATCAATCATGTCGCGTCATAACCCATTAAATGCCCGTCTCTGACTAATCTGAGTTATCAAAACCCTCCAAACGCCACTTCCCAGTGCCCATAAATGCCTCCATGTCACTAGAACCAATCAGAATGCAAGATCGGACCATGTGACTTCATGCATTTTCTGGCTGCACTAAGGAGCTGGCTTTTGCTGGCGGTAATCAGATTGTAAACACAGCTGAAGGTGAGTCTAAGCTTGCTTTGTGTAAAAAAAAAAAAAAAAATGTTCGGCAATCAAACTTGTCTAACAAACGGAAGTAAAAGTCGTAACGAGATTTCCGTCGGTGAGCCTGCGGAAAGATCGTAACTGACTGCCATTTTGTGCCATTGTGGTTGTACTGTGTGAATCTATGTTGAAATCTTTTTATCATAATCTGATATTTGCGCCTTTTGCCTTCATTGACACTGGGCAGAAGACGGACTGAAGATTTTGCTGGTTTTGCCTCTAAACAAAATATTATTTATTAAAAAGTAGGTAAATTACTGTATTTACATTTTTGAAAAAAAGACACCTCAAATTAAATTACTAAAATTTACCATAAGATCCAGATTAAAGAATTGCTCTTTTAAAAGTATAAATTTGAAAGGAAATTTGATATTTAGGATACAATATTAATTTTATTTCACTTTATGAGAGCATCTGGCCCTCACAGATCTGCCAAGAAAAATTCTGGCCCTTGGACAAATGCAGTTGATGACCCCTGCTCTAGAGTAAAAATAGGACAGTGAGCTCCTTCAAACTAGTAAAAATCAGTGGTTGTTGAGTCATTGCATTAAATTTTTTTTTGCATTCAGCAACCGGTTGCAGGTAGTTGCAGGGATCAACTGAGGGTGTTGTATGCTCAACATCTGTGGGACCACTTTCGATTGCAAGGTGATTGCACAGGTCTCCTGGTGGGAGGCAACCTGTCTCTAAACAGTCATAGTCTGACTTGGACCGACTACAATCAGTTTCAGACAAATTGCTGAAGGTTCCAAATAATCTTAGTAACATTTTTACGAGGCTCACAACTTTAGCAAAGAAAGAACTCCCTACTTCCACCATTTAAGTCATACTGGGCTACAGAGGTTTCAATGGACAGTAGCCACGTACAGCATCAGACACTCCATAAAATAACCAGTTTCTTGATTGGTAAACTCAATAAACAAGTAACTGAGTCCATATGTTATATATTGTTCTGATACAGATTTTCAATGTCAGCCCTAATAGTTCATTCAAAAATCAATATTCTTCATTCAAAATAGTTTTACAGGAACATATTTCTAGAAAAGCAACAAGAATACTTCTAACCACTCATAAGCACCACTACAAACACTAAACCACACACAGGAGCTCCGCTGACCTTTACAACAAAACACAAAGAGCGCCTGAGAGCTTAAACAATCACAGAGAAATGTTTGAAAGTCACACAAACAGCAGGTTTATGCGACACTCAGACCACTTAGCAGGTTTTCTGTCATTTAAAGGCCACCTTGTTCCAGATCACTGACCCAGACTGTTGTGAATGTACAAAAGACATCATTTTATGCTTTATCAGCTCAGCTGTCACTGTTATGTGTAATTTTTTTAATTTATTTTTTTTGCTTTCTAAGATTTATTAATTCTCCTTTATATGTTTTTGGACTTCCTTTAAACGATGGTGGTGTAACCACAAGGGGTTTATTCCTTATTCAATTTGAAGTAATAATAAAATGTTTCTGAAAGATTTTTGATAATGCTTTCATCAGTGTGCCTTAATTAATGGAGCAGATGGATAAAAGTGGCCAAAAACAATAATTTGGCTTTTAAAAAATCAAAAATTCACAGATCAATGCTAATATCAAGTCTCATGTTTGTTTGTCAAAAAAAGACTTCAGTATGTAATTAAAACACAATTTGTCTTTCTTTGCTAAGATGTATCACAGCTACTTATCTCTAGCACATCATCACTCAGCTGTTTAACACTTTGAGTAGTTATGGAGCATTGAATATTATTTATGGAAATCCTACTATCCTTCACTTGAAGTCCCAAAAGAAAAACACTGATCCTAACCTCTCAGAGAATTTTAGACCAATTTATTTCTAAAATTTTAGAGAAAGTGATGGCCAGCAGCTCACAGAGGCTCGAACTGCACATAACAGTAGTTTCAGTCTGGTTCCTGTCAGATGCACACTACTGAAACAGCTCTTCTTAGAGTTTCAAATATTTCAATGCTTGTTCTGTTGGATCTTTCTGCTACCTTTGACACATTTGATCATGGCACAGTTTTGCTCTTCTACAGTTTGATTTTGGGACTTTTAATCTGGGTGGGCATCTATGGATTGGTTCCCTTCCCGTGTCTCTCGCAGGAGCTTTTCAGCTGCTATTTTTGTGCCGTTTTCTGGTCACTTTATCTAAACTTAGCACAAAAAGTAAGGAAATCTGTGTTTGGTTGATTATTTCTACCAAACAGCTTATTCTGCTATTGACTCTTGTTTGGTGTGATTTATTGGATTGGATGATACCAGAAGCTCATAACAAGAGTCAGTAGTGCCTGTGAAGGGACACTATTTGGCATTGGCAGAGATTTGGAAACTTTTTCACGGGCATAAACCACATTTGCTGCTCAACCAACAAATGGATTTTCCTTACAAATGTGGCACCAAATGTGGATATCCAGTTGTACATTTCATTTAGACCCCAGAATGTAGCCGAATTATCTGTCCTTCAGTAATGCATTAATATCCCGCCATTGGTGAACTTCTACAACCATATGTTGATCTGTGGGCACTAAGAAGAAGCTTAAGGCCCAACTGTGCAGGCTTGCTTTTATTTAGTTTTATCCATTTATACAGTTTTAATTGTTGTATCTTGTGTTGTATTGTAAAGTGGCTGTGGCTCAGGACATAGAGCAGGATGTCTACTAATTGGAAGGTCAGTGTTTTGATTCCTAGCTTCTCCAACCTGCATGTTTAAGTACTGTTGTTGAGATAGTGAACCCTGAGTTTCCCCTGTTGCATCCATTGATTTGTGAATGTTAGGTTAAAAGTGCTTAGGGATAGAAAATAAAAAGCACGTGTGTGAATGAGGCTTGTAGTAAGATGTGCTTTGAGTGTTCAAATTGAGTAGAAAAGCACTATATAAGTAGCAGTCCATTTACCATTTGTGACTTTAGTCTATATTCTTTAGCTGCAAAATAGTTGAATATGTTTCCTACTGCTTGCTTCTCTGGTTGCAAACAATGCTATGAGAATAGTGAGAGTGAACCAAAACGTTAAAGTGGTGGGCCAGAAAGCAAAACGATGACCACCGAGCGCCATAACGCATATGGGAGCCATGGATTCACACGATAATTGCAATTGGCCCCCTTCACATTATTGAGCTGTCTTGCCAATTTACTTTGATAAATTGATTGTTTTTTCTGATAATGTGGTTGAAATTGACACTTTTTTTCTGATTTCTTTTCTTATTATTTTCTTACTCGTAGTTTGTTTCTTTAAAATGGGGGTATGGGGTAAATCTCACCTGGCTGGCACTTCACGTGAATTAAACCAATTTTCAGATTTAGCTTTGCCCCTGACACATGTTGTTGAGTGGTTTGCAGTCAATAGATAGTGATGTATTGACTCATATCCAGCAGGTTGGAATGTGTGTACATTAACCTCTATGGGTTGTTTCAGAGTTCTTTCCCACCATGCCCCACTGGGTAATCAATGGGACCACAGACACATGACATTTGATGTCTTTACTGTGTCTGTGAAAATAAAGTCTCAATCAGTCCTGTGCCTTTATTCTTTTTAAAAGGGTTGCTTCATGTTTACTATCCAGCACCTCGGCACAGCTCAACATACAACCGTGTTATAACCTAAAAAGCTGTGAGCAAACTGAGCAGCTGTTGTTTCAATGTGGCTCAATTTATGCAGCAATGAAAAATCCAATTTTTTACATGCAGAGTCTATGGTAGGAGTTTTTCTGCCTTTCTATACACGATATTATAATTTGTAAAAATTCAGATTTCACCTTACGTAATAAATGATCTGGCATGATCTGAAAGCTAAACATGATCTTTATATTTGGTCTGAGGGAGGAAATGTTGTCTTTATTACAGATATTCTTGAGCACAATACAACTATTTCACATAAATCTTTTCCCCTTCATATACCCAATGAAATGAACTAAACTTGGTGACATGGAGTTAATGGATGGCTTCAGGCTGTGTGGAGCCTCATCATGACTAATCCTAATGACTAATCCGGTTGTAAATGATAGACCTGTCACTGGTTTCTTTGCAGTGTGTCTCACACGGCCTATTTCTGTACAGTAATATTCACATGACTGCTTTTATATAAGCTTATTTTTTCAGTGTTTAGAATAGAAACACGTTATGGCAAGAAATTACATGACATACATTTGTAATATTCCAGACGGGGGAAAAAAAAAAAAAAAAAAAAAAAAATATATATATATATATATATATATATATATATATATATATATATATATATATATATATATATATATATATATATATATTATAGTGAAATAATTCTGTATATACATGTAAATGCTTCACAAACTGAGGGGTGGGAGAGCCACTGTAAGTCGGCAGGAGCATGGATGACCAGATGAGAAGCAGACATAAACTTGCCTAAATGAAGCAAGTGACAAACAAAATGCTTCTGATCTTGTTCATCAAAACAACTAAATTAGTCTTTTTAGTAGTTTCCCCCAGTTTTCTTAGGATTGCAAATGATTGGTAAAGATGAAATTAGTTAAGTTGGGGAGGCAATACTATTTTAGGTTTCCTAAACCTAGGAAAGGTTTTTTTTTTTTGTATTTAAATGAAATCTATTAGTGAGTGAAAACAAAGTCTCGATAATAGAAACCATACTCTTCTGTCTGGTAAAGTTGTGACCCAAATGTGGATTTTGTGGCTCATTAAAAGGTTGCAAAGGAAGCCTCACGCATATCCCTATGACCTACCATAAATGGTTATGACTATGAAGATGTAGTTATCCCTCCCTCTGAGGGGGAATGGAGTTTTTTTTGGTATGTTTGTTTGTTACCAAAATTGCAGCAAAAGTATCAGTCCATTACATACCAAATTTGCACAAGAGATGGTCACTGACCCCAGATCACCGTTTGTGTCAAAAGTGCGGCCATCAAACTACTAGTTTTTAAATTGTGCTGATAGACCAAGTAACACCAGAGTTATGATCAATAATTTAAAAAATCATGGGCATGAACAATAGGACATATGTGTTATCTTGGTGATTAAATGTTTAGAGAGTGACATGTTTGTGAGACAAACAAGGTTGGGTTTGTTGTGCCCAGCATCACTTCTTGTTTACTTTAATTTCATTCTTCATCCTGTCTTTTTTTGTTTTTTTGCCATTTGATTTTTACCGTCTGATTCTGACCATGGACACATTCATTTTTTTATCTGTAACTTTGATTTACCAATTTGATTTTGGACTACACACTTTCTTGGATTATCTTCAGAGGATTTTGAAATCTTGCACCTTAACACATGCAGTCCTTGGTGAAATAAATCCATCCATCCATCCATCCATCTATTTATTTATTTATTTTCTGCAGCTTATCCGGGCTGGGTTGCAGAGGCAACAGCCTAAACAGAGAAGCCCAGATCTCCCTCTCCCCAGCGACCTCCTCCAGCTTATCTAGGGGAACAACGAGGTGGTCCCAGGCCATCCGAGAGAGGTAATATCTCCAGCGTGTCCTGGATCTACCCTGAGGTCTCCACCCAATAGGACATGCCCAGAACACCTTGCCCAGGTGTTCCGGGCATATTCATAATCAATTTATTGTCATCACATGTCAGACATGCAACGAAAAGGAGTTCCAGAACACCCATCCAAGAGATAAGTGTCTGCGGCCTTGCAGCCATCAGAGGCGCTGCCGTTCGGAGAGGCCCCCAGGTGTTCACCCTAGTCAGATGCCTGAACCACCTCAAATGGCTCCTTTGTGATATGGAGGAGTAGTGGTTTTTGCTTCAGTTTCTACCAGAGCTGCACACCACTTGGCCTGTCAGTATCTATCAGCTTCCTCCAGAGTCCCACAAGCTAACCAAACCCAACTGACTCCTCCTTCCGCTTGATGGCTCCCTTCACAAGCACTAATGACAGGTTCCAACGACAGGCCTCAACAATGGAGTTGTGGAACATGGTCCAGTCAGAGTCGATATCCAGAGCCTCTCTTGGAAAGCTGTTGAAGTTCTGTTGGAGGCAGAAATTAAAGCTTTCACGGGCTGGAGCCTCTGCTCCTCTTTTCCTCCAAGTAAGAACATACAGCCACAGATCTGATAATATAGTTACAAAATCGATCATCGACCTGTGACCTAGGGTGTCTTGGTGCTACATGCACTTAATAACCCTCTTATTGTCAAACATTATGTTTATGGGCAAACTGGGATTTGCACAGAAGTCCAATAACAGAACACCACTTGGGTTCATATCCGGCAGGCCATTCTTCCCAGTCATGGCCTGCATGAGACTTCAAACACATGAGTGTTTGAAGTCTTCCAGTAGGACAGTGGAGTTGCCAAGTGAGGCACCCTCAAGCACCGCACCAAGCAACTCCAAGAAGGCTCGGCATTCTAAACTGTCAGTAAATGCATAAGCCTGAGCAACAGTCAGGACCTGTTTCCCAACCCGAAGGCTCAGGGAAGCAACCCTCTCATCCACCAGGAAGAACCCCAACGTACAGGCAGCAACTCTTGAGTATACAAGTAC
The DNA here is from genome assembly GCF_007364275.1 of Archocentrus centrarchus. Lineage (NCBI taxonomy): Eukaryota > Metazoa > Chordata > Actinopteri > Cichliformes > Cichlidae > Archocentrus > Archocentrus centrarchus. Next base: position 29,596,554 of record NC_044362.1, on the reverse strand, counting down.
TGTATCTTGTTGAAATTCATGTGAGGAAATCCATGGGAAAGACTGCTAACAGGTGGAAATATTTAGCCCGTCTCTGTCAAAATGTTTTAGAAAAATGCATTTATCAGCATCTGTAAGTGTTACTTGCGGCTGTGTGCTGAACTATTTCTTTGCTAGGACCTGTAACGTCCTGTTATTGTCTCATGAACATGAGGTTTCCAGACAAAGAGCAAGTGCTAATGCATATCATGATATGGACGTAACCTTTAGGAGAGTTGTGGTATGAACATTCAGGATATTTTTACTTTGGTAATAAATGGCACTCTTTTGCATTGCATTCCTTTTTTAATTTATTATTAAGATTTATGGCCACATAACATAAAGCTCATAGTAGTGTTCTCTTCTCCTGCCACTAAAGTTAGGTAACGTGTTTTAGGGCAGTTTTAGGCTTTCATGGGCAATTTTTGTCCCCTACTCTTTCAGTAGAGCAAAGAATTTTAAAAACTCGGCCCCCTCTCTTGACGTCTGGAAACTCCACATTAATGAAGGTTTATGTGACAAGCTGAATGCCATAAGCTCAGTCTGGTCTCATTAATGGGTGCTTCAAGCAAGTTAGCAGGTCCTCAGTCAAGGCAGTCTGAATCCTGTCAAATGGCAAAAGAGAGAGTTCAGAAATGGGGATTTTTAAAGATGGAAAATGAATTTTCATTTCACTCCACTGTCTAAACTTTCTATTACTGAATAAAAATGTTTCAGGAGTTTCTGATATGCACCGTGCATACCTGTGTTGAATATGCCAATCCAACAGGGAAAGGTTCTTTGTCATATTGCAATAATAGAGGCTTCTGTATGTATCTAATGCCATCAAAGTATATTTCAGATCTATTTTAGATCACTTTCATATTGCATGTGATTTTTTTGTTCTTCCTTTTAATATTACTGCTGGTTTTATAGTGAAAAGCAATTTCATGGCAGGTGGGTAAGGCTCCACTGTGTCTGAAGATGAATGTTGTGTTTCTATGTGGCTTTGGTGAGTAGGCAGATACTCTCAGTAGCAATGCACTGTTGCTCATTCTGAGTGTATCAGAGGAATAGAGACGATTAGTAGTTGTGGAGGCTTGACGTCCACTCATGGGCCATTTCGGGGGTTCTCAGTAGATTGCATTTCTGCAATTTCAGCTTGTTCCTCTCCACTGAGGAGGTATGCAATAACAAATTCTTCATGTTTTTGGAGATAATAACATAAAAACATCCTTTTTAAAGGATGTTTAGAATATGATGGCAAAGTAAAAGTTGTTTGAGATGTTAATGCAGCTGGTTATGACCACACAGTGCACAAAATACTTTCCTCTGGGCTCTTACATATGCATGGATGTCAAAGGGCTGCAAGAGGAATGACACATTTCAGTATTAAAGTGTGATTGTCATGCCCTGTGAGGGCGGTCCCTCCATGGAGCTGCTCCACACCTGTTCTCCATTGAGGCAATCAGCACAGCCTTCTTAAGATGACAGCAGACCTCGACTCATTGCTGGATCATTGACAGAGTTACAGTCAGTGTCGGCTCAGTATCAGGCTAATGACTTACCTGTTCCAATTGTCTTATCTAACTCCTCGTCTCTCACCTCAGGTCAGCTGTGGATTCCTGCCCGCGCTCCATCGCCGCCACCGTCTTGCCCCCCCGCTCCTGCGGACCCTTGGGACCACCGTCACTCGTATTCCTCGTCGGAGGCAGCCTCTCCTCTCCCTCAACAACTCTCGCCCCTGCTCACTTCCCTTCGCACATTCTATTGTTAATAAACCTGTTAACGCTCACCCTCCTTGTGTCTTTTCGTTCTGTGGACGTGACAGAATGATCCAGCCACAAACTGACGCGTCGACCGCCAGCCCCCTGGATCGGACCATGGCTCTACAGGAGGAGACTCTCCAGCGGCATGAGCACATGCTGCGGCTGGTTTCCAGCCAGCTGGGCGCCACCACGCAGCAGCTCGCGGAGCTGAAAGGTATGCTGGAGGCCACCGCATCACGAACGCCCTCCGCTCCCCTCTTTTCGGCTCCACCACAGCCCCAGCTGCCGCCGGGAGATCTCCCGGGACCAGCCGGACCGATCGAAAGAGCCCTTCCGACTCCGGAGCCTTTCCATGGGGACCTGGGAAAATGTGGGGGTTTTCTCACCCAATGCCTGTTTGTTTTCCAACAGCAGCGGACCGCATTTGCCTCAGACGGCACCAAGATCGGCTTCATTCTCGGATTACTACGGGGACGGGCGCTGGACTGGGGACACGCGGTGCTGCAGAGGGACCCTGGAATTACTTACCGTGAGTTCCTATCTCAGTTCAAAGAGGTGTTTGATAAGGGCTCCTGCCCGGAGGCGGCCGCGCAAAAACTCATAAATGCACGCCAAGGAAAAAGAAGCGTTGCAGACTTTTCAGTGGACTTCCGGATCCTCGCGGCGGAGGCGGGCTGGGAAGAAAAATCGCTCAGAGGTATATTTCTTAACAGCCTAAATGAGGAAATCAAATATGAACTCGCCACCCGAGACCTGCCGCCATCCCTGGGGGCTGTGATCTCCCTTTGTATTCGCCTGGATGATCGCCTGAGCACCCGGCGCGGGCTGCGAAACTACAATTCCCATCAGGCCTCTCGTCGCACGGCCCCGGCTGATCGGGATGACACCCCGGAAGAGGGACCAGAGGTTGCGGGGACACCTGTTGGCCTGGTGGAGCAGCCCATGCAGCTCGGTCACTCTCGGCTGTCAGCAGCGGAGCGCCGCCGGAGGATGGCGAGCGGTGAGTGTCTTTATTGTGGACTAAAAGGACATTTCATTAATTCCTGCCCGACTCGGCCAAAAGGGGCCGCCCGTCGGTAATGGTGGGGATACTGACGGGCGCGGTCAATGCTAGTCCCTCCCAACCCAGGTTAACCATCCAGGCAAAAATTAACCTTCCTCCCGAGAGTCATCCGGCGCTCGCCTTAGTGGACTCAGGGGCTGAGCAAAATCTTTTGGACCGTGCTCTCGCTCACCAGTATGGTATTCCCTTCGTCCCGCTTCCTCAGCCGCTTCAGGTGGTTGGCCTAGATGGCGCCAAACTTTCCACAATTACCCACCGGACTGACCCCATCTCGCTCACTCTCTCAGGTAACCACTCTGAACTAATCTCATTTTACCTTTTCGAGTCTCCCCAGACACCCATCGTTCTCGGCTTTCCTTGGCTTCAACGACACAATCCACACATAAATTGGACCACTCGGAGCATCTCTGGATGGAGCGAGCAGTGTCACCTGCGATGCCTTAAGGCCGCTACTCCCTCCGTCCCGCCCGCAGCATCTCCCAAGGACAACACGCCACCCGACCTCTCCGGAGTGCCCGAGATATACCACGACCTCGCTGAAGTGTTCAGCAGAGATCACGCTGTCTCCTTGCCGCCTCATCGCCCCTACGACTGCGCCATCGACATCCGCCCGGGAGCTCCCTATCCCTCCAGCCGCCTGTACAGCCTTTCCAAACCGGAACGAGACGCTATGGAAAAGTACGTCACTGAGGCCAGGGCAGCTGGTCTCATCCGGCCCTCCACGTCTCCCTTGGGGGCCGGATTCTTTTTCGTTGCCAAGAGGGATAAGTCTCTCCGCCCATGCATCGACTACCGGGGCCTCAACGCCATCACCATCCGGAACAAGTACCCACTTCCTTTACTCACCTCCGCGTTCGAGCTACTACAAGGAGCCACCATCTTTTCGAAACTGGACCTCCGCAACGCTTACCACCTCGTTAGAATCCGCAAGGGAGACGAATGGAAAACAGCGTTTAATACACACCTCGGTCATTTTGAGTATCTGGTCATGCCATTCGGACTGACCAACGCCCCCGCAGTGTTCCAGGCCCTCATTAATGACGTACTCAGGGATTTCATTAATCATTTTGTCTTTGTGTACCTCGATGACATCCTCATATTCTCCTCCTCGTTACAGGAACATCAGACACATGTGCGGCAGGTGCTGCAGCGGTTATTGGAGAACCGCCTGTTCGTGAAGGGGGAGAAGTGTGAGTTCCATGTTGACACCACCTCTTTCCTGGGCTATGTCATTGAGAAGGGGCGGGTGAGGGCGGATCCTGTCAAAGTCAAGGCCGTGTTGGAATGGCCAACACCCGCTGATCGCAAACAGCTGCAACGTTTCCTGGGTTTTGCCAACTTTTACAGACGCTTCATCAGGGATTACAGTCGGATCACCCTGCCATTAACCTCTCTTACCTCTCCGAAAACCCCTTTCAGGTGGACGTCTGCCGCGGCTGAGGCCTTCCAGCTCCTGAAGGACCGTTTTACCACCGCCCCAGTCTTGCTCCAACCCGACCTGTCACAACCCTTCATCGTGGAGGTGGACGCCTCCGATGTGGGAGTAGGGGCCGTCCTCTCTCAACAGGCAGCAGGTAACCTTCAGCCGTGCGCCTTTTTCTCTCGTCGACTCTCCCCCGCCGAGAGCAACTATGACGTCGGGGACCGCGAGCTGTTGGCCATCAAGCTGGCACTCGAGGAGTGGAGACACTGGTTGGAGGGCGCTACACATCCATTTCTGGTGTGGACGGACCACAAAAATCTGGTTTATCTCCGATCGGCCAAGCGACTCAACCCCCGGCAAGCCAGGTGGGCCCTGTTCTTTACCCGATTCAATTTCACCATCTCTTACAGACCCGGGTCCCGGAACGTGAAACCAGACGCCCTCTCTCGTCAGTATGCCTCCCCGGACCACTTCTCCCAGACGGAGTACATACTCCCACCTTCCTGTGTCATAGGCTCTATCACCTGGGAGATCGAGTCGGCAATCCAGACGGCCCTCCGGACTGAACCGGACCCCGGTACCGGCCCTCCTAACCGCCTCTACGTGCCCTCCCAGGTTCGGGCCCAGGTTCTACAGTGGGGCCACACCGCTAGGTTTACCTGTCACCCAGGGGCTCACCGAACCGTCACCTTCCTCCAACGGTATTTCTGGTGGCCCTCGCTGATTAAGGATGTCCGGGAGTATGTGGCTGCTTGCAGTACCTGCGCTCAAAATAAGCCATCGACCTCCTCACCCGCTGGTCTCCTCCGGCCCCTGCCGACCCCCAAGCGGCCCTGGTCACATATTTCTCTGGACTTCATCACCGGCCTTCCTCCCTCTGAGGGTAAGACTGTCATCCTTACCATTGTGGACCGTTTTTCTAAAGCTGCTCATTTCATTGCACTCTCCAAGCTCCCCTCAGCCCTGGAAACATCCCAACTGCTTACTGATCATGTCTTCCGCCTGCACGGCATTCCTGAAGACATCGTATCCGATCGAGGGCCCCAATTCACGTCTCGAGTATGGAGGGAGTTTTGCAAGTCGCTCGGAGCACAGGTGAGCCTGTCTTCAGGTTATCATCCTCAGACTAATGGTCAGACAGAGCGTACCAACCAAGAACTCGAGGCAGCGCTACGCTGTGTGGCCTCCACCAACCAGGCCACCTGGAGCTCCCATTTGGCGTGGATCGAATACGCCCACAACTCCCTCTCGTCCAGCGCCACCGGCATGTCACCTTTCGAGGCCTCCTTGGGTTTCCAACCTCCCCTCTTGCCCACCATCGAAAGGGATCTCCAGGTTCCTTCCGTCCGACACCACCTCCGCCGCTGTCGCCGTGTGTGGCGGGCGGCCCGGTTGGCCTTACAGCGCACCAAGGACCAAAACAAGCGAGTGGCAGACCGACATCGGACCCCGGCGCCAGCCTATCAACCTGGCCAGAAGGTATGGCTCTCAACCAGACACGTGCCTATTCGGGCTGAATCTAAGAAACTCGCCCCTACATTCATTGGTCCATTTGAAATACACTCCCTTGTCAATCCTGTCTCGGTCCGGCTTAACCTCCCTCGCAACATGCGTATTCATAACGTCTTTCATGTGTCCCAAGTGAAACCTGTCTCTACCAGCCCTCTGTGCCCGCCGGCAGCCTCTCCTCCTCCGGTGCGCATCATCGACGGCCATCCGGCCTACACCATCAACCGCATCCTGGATGCGCGCCGCCGCGGCCGTGGTTATCAGTATTTGGTGGACTGGGAGGGCTATGGGCCGGAGGAGCGCTCCTGGGTGTCCCAAACGAACATGCTGGACAAACGCCTAGTGCAGGAGTACCGCCGGCGGCATCCAGACAAGTTCAGGTCGCCAGGAGGCTCCCGTTGAGGAGGGGGTACTGTCATGCCCTGTGAGGGCGGTCCCTCCATGGAGCTGCTCCACACCTGTTCTCCATTGAGGCAATCAGCACAGCCTTCTTAAGATGACAGCAGACCTCGACTCATTGCTGGATCATTGACAGAGTTACAGTCAGTGTCGGCTCAGTATCAGGCTAATGACTTACCTGTTCCAATTGTCTTATCTAACTCCTCGTCTCTCACCTCAGGTCAGCTGTGGATTCCTGCCCGCGCTCCATCGCCGCCACCGTCTTGCCCCCCCGCTCCTGCGGACCCTTGGGACCACCGTCACTCGTATTCCTCGTCGGAGGCAGCCTCTCCTCTCCCTCAACAACTCTCGCCCCTGCTCACTTCCCTTCGCACATTCTATTGTTAATAAACCTGTTAACGCTCACCCTCCTTGTGTCTTTTCGTTCTGTGGACGTGACAGTGATTGAGGGAGTGCTCAGCCTCTTACTGTATCATGAGTCAGAGTGAGTGAGCATATTTGCTCAGGGACTCGGGATGATTCTTAGTAAAAGAAAGAGCTGAAATGTCAGTGGTATATCACCATGGTGCACAAATGAAAAGCATTTAAATAATGTTAAAGTTTTTCAGTCAGGACTATTATAGCTAATAGATGATTGTTATTTCCATTTGCAGTAGTTTGTATATAGAGGTAATGGCTCTATTCTGCAGTAGCATGCAGATGGCTGTCACACCTACGTGTCGTCCGTGTGCAAACATGGAAAGGGAGAGCAGCAGAAAGACCCTGAGCAGAGTAGGTAGGCAGACGTGGCTACTGGTTAAATTAAACACAGAATGAAAAAGGAGGAACTCAGTTGGAGGTGGGTTGAAAAGTGATTTGCAGATGTGTGCAAGGAAAGCTAAAGCAGGTTAAATAGCACACCCTATGTCAGATTTGCCAACTGGGGGTGTCAAAAGGGTACCGGATGGCCTTTCTTAAATAGATCTAGAATCTCCACTTGGTTTCTAAAGAAAGGGAATTAACTTGGTTTACAACTAAAAATTATTTTTCTTTGAAGATATACATTTTTTAGGTGAGGCTAGGAGTATGCAAAATCCATTTCTGGTTCATAATAAGTGTTAAGAAAAAATGCAAAATTCATCCTACTACAACTACATATAAAAGCAATTACCGATATTAAAAGAACAACCAAACACAGGAAAAAATACACTATTTGAATCATTTTCTGGAAATGGAAGGGAAGCAATAGAAACGTCTGGAGTTCCAGTTTCCATGTCTTCAGTCAACAGCAGCTCTTCAAACTTGTTTTGATCATTTTCCGGAGTAATGGAAGCTATTCTGTGCATTTATTTTTAGTGCACTGAGCACCACTAAATACTTCATTGACCACTAATTGTATTGGGGTGGAAGCCAAAAAAATCACAGACAGCACAACAATCTGAATGTCTAGATTCCACTAAAGGAAAGGGAAATAAACATTTTCTGTGATATAATGTGGACGAAGAAATTTCAACGCAGTTTTTCAGTTTCTTTCCGTGGCATGTAATTTGAGATGATAGCTGAAAAATTAAACACAATAACAGGACAACCTTGCAAATTCACAGGGGTGGGTGGACTGACCACCACAACCAACCGCCCCACCCTGTCAACCCCCTTTTCCTGTGCACAAACTGCAAGGAGGTGCAGGCACACTCCATTACCTCTGGAATGGCAGTGGAATTGAATTAGCCGAAGGTGGCTTAAGCATGTGGGCTTTCGTGAACCTGTTAGCGAGGTGCGAGTGCATCATCTTTCACAATCAGCCGCCTGTGTGATGTACACAGGAAAATGAGGCTGCTGTGGCTCTGCAGATGGAGTAGCACCTCGCTGGTGAAAATGTATTCGCTTTTCTCTTCCTTTTTCTGTGGTGAGAGATCCTGTTAGCACGAGGGTGCTGGAGGATAGAGAGGAACAGATTCAACAGAAAAAAGGATATGTCTGATTTAATCTGCGGGTCAGGGTTAAAACTGAAGTTTAATTGCAATAATAATTGCAGTGATTATATATTGTGACCTTTTTTTTGTCACATTGCGATGTGACATAAAAACGTAAAGACTGTAAAAGTGTAAATGAGATCTGAACACACCAGCACTTGGATTCAGTGAAGTTTTAAGTTGGCAGCAAATACTTCTGCCAAAGTCATTAACAAGATCATTGAATGATGGATGTTACTAAACTTTTTCTGAGGAAAGGTTGAGAGCCTCTGCTCAGAGGCACCAGGCAGGGCAGACCACTGATTTCCTCCTGTCTTCCCAACAGTGCCAGGAGATATCCGACACACTGTGGACTCTCCTCATAATCCAGCGTGGTTTGAAGGCTCATGATGACATTTGTGTTGTCATATTTTCTAGTCACATTTTTTTTTTTTTCTGTAGCTGTGATGTCTGATGTAGATCCATTGCCTGCTTAATATTTACCTTGTGGGCCTTTTTGCTTGTTCATGCCTTGCTAGCAGTGCAGAACCATCTATATATAATTTTTTTTATTGGTTTACATATAAGTCAGCTGTAAAACGAGATTTGTCACAATCGGTTATCAGTTTGAATGATCACTGACAAGCCACTGAGTTGTCAAATTGTGACTTTTCATTCAAATTATTTAAATTTGAAAAGTCGTTGAGGGCAAGCCCAAATTCTGTACTGTTGAGTAATATTTTCAAACCGTAAAAAATATGCAATAAGAAAAGGAACACGGTGAAAGGAAACAATATAACTGCCAAAAGCGGTTCTTCCAAGCTCAGTGAAAGCTGGTGATTAGCTAGTGTGGAGCGCCGGTCTGAAACGGAAGTGCCGGGTTTCTGTTACGTTCATATAAAATGCAAAATGAATACCATACACTCGTTCCACTGTGAGCAGAAGGGTGTTGTTTTACTGAAATATTTGAATGCACAGTAATAAGACATTTATACACTCACAATTCACAATGGTGAATGGGAGAATGAGTAATGTGAAAAACTGTTTAGAAGCTAAAAACGCACACCTAAGGATTGGATAATGTTCATTATACACTGCTCAAAAAAATTAAAGGAACACTTTTTAATCAGAGTTTAGCATCAAGTGAATTAAACTTCTGGGATATTGACCTGGTCAGTTAAGTAGAAGAGGGGGTCGTTAATCAGTTTCTGCTGCTTTGGAGTTAATGAAATTAACAACAGGTGCACCAAAGGGGCAATGATGAGACAACCCCCAAAACAGGAATGCTTGTACAGGTGGAGGCCACTGACATTTCGTCAGGCGTGCGTGCAAGCACGCAGGGCCCATACAGGCTGCTGAGGACCACTTTGAGTAGCTGCAGTGAAATTTTGGCAAAATGAACTAGCCTACTGTTATTTTTTTCACTTTGATATTCAGGGTGTCTTTGAATTCAGCCCTCCATAGCTTGGTCATTTTCATTTCCCTCAAACAACGTGGCATCAGCATAGATATCCCGCATATTTTTCCCCATAGAGATGTGATGTGTTTTCAGAGTGTTCCTTTAATAACTTTGAGCAGTGTACATTTACAGCTATTTGCTGTAGCAATCTGGTCATAGTCATGGATTTTATGGCTGCGGGTACTTTTGTACTGAAACTGTAGTAATAATAGCCCGTTTCATGGTGGGATATCTCTGTCTTCATGGCTGTCTAATCAATACTATTTCCCAAGCATCTGTGTTTGCTGGGGATTTGGGATTCTGTGACTACTGATTAAACTAACTGATGGCTTTGGATTGAAAATGTATTGTTTTATGTTTATATGACCCTGTATCGCTGATCAGTAATACCAGTCAAATCCTGTACTGACACGGGTTGCGAGGAATGAAGGTGTGCCTGTTTACACTGAAGCCATCTTTTAATGGCATTTTGTATTATTTTGAAATATAGTGAAGAGCACAGTATTCATGCATGTTAACATTATGACTATAATGAGCAGAATTCAGTTAATTGTGTGAGGGAACATACTGTATGTGTGTTGAACTTGTGCTGTTACTTGATCGTTTCTGGACAGGTCACTTCACTTCCTGTAGCCTCCTTTTTCCTTCTCATTCACGCTGCATTTCGTCCTGGAATCACTTCGTTCCATCATGTCATGAGAAAATGTTTCTTTGTGACCGCAGAAGTTCATTTGTACAGCACCTTTGATCTAACTCTTGTAAGTGGCATATTTTGTTTGAATTAACTGCTGTCATACTTTGCAGAAGAACTAGTGTCTTGGACCTTTTGTTTAGAGTGACTTTAGCTTGCTCTAGAGATGTATGCGATTTACAAAACTTATGAACTTTGCCTTTTGATTGGTGTCGTCATCTTCTGGAATTAACCAGAAAGATGTACTTTGGATCTACTGAAGAATTTTTCTGTGAATTTATCTTTTCACTCTTTTCCTTGCATGGTATGGGTACAGTAGATGCAGCAGTGCATTTGTGTAGGATTTCTTTTCTCATAGACTTGAGGCAGAGCAGCTACCCCTGTTATTTTCTAGGTACAACACCACACTGGCATGGGCTTGGCATGGTACATAATGCCCCTGTCCTGGGTAAAAAAAAACAACACTTTTTTCCCCTTGTCAGCTCCATTTGCTCCCCTTTTCTCTGCTCCTGACACCTCTCTCTCATCACTTCTTTCTGTGGCCTGTCGTAGGACAGTTGATGAGGTGAAAGTAGCTGCTTACTGTAGGTTGAGGAATATCCCAAACTTTGTCTCGCTGACACAAAGACCATGGCAAAAAAAATAAATCAATAAGACTACCACTACTGCTGTGAACATGTCGGCACAGCTGTACTGTGGTGTTACACTTGATATGCAACGTCGTTGCTAGTAAAAAAGGCTATAAAACTGACAATGATTCAGAACTCTGAGAGGAAATAACTCAGACAACCGCCCTTGTGACATGAGCCAGTATTAAGAAATTGCAGCACAAGGCCTGCTGGTGTGTGTGTGGGGGGGACTCCATCTACCCCCTGCTTTTAACATGGTTTCATATTGCTGTTAACTGTGTTTAATTTTCTGTCCTATTTTATTGTGATTATCCCTAGTTTTTACTTATTTTATTGTACAGTGCTTTGTGACATTATGTCTGTGAAAAGTGCTTTATAAATAAACTTTACTTTCTTTGTTACTTTGCAGATTTCATACTTTCAGCAGTTCTGGGGATCAGGCACATATTTGACCCCTGACCCAAAGACTTCAAGACATTTTTTTTCGGTGTGTAGTGGAGAATATTATCCCTCCACTGACCTGAAAATGGGAAGGAACCGTTTTTGTGGCCAAATCATTTATCAGTTAATGAATTCACATGTAGAAGTTACAGATTTATAAAATATTGTGATGAGAGTACTTTTGCTCATTTAAACAGAGCAATACTACTTAAGTGATGTTTTGAATTCTTATGGCTAAATATAGGCTTTAAAGGTATCTTCAGGGTTCCTTGGCCAATGGAGGAATTAGTCTTAGGTGAGTCAACAGTGTGTGTGTGTGTGGGGGGGGGGGGGGGGGGTCTTATCACCTGCAGTCCATTTTGCATTCTCGTTGTTTCTCCACTTCCTGCCGCTGATTCACGTGCCTTCTTGAAAGCACTTCAAGGAAGGAAACATAGTATTCATTGTCCCAGTGAGGATGTGTTGGTTGTTTTCTGGTCTTTTCACCTTCATTTCTATATGGACTATTGTGTCTGACGTTAGTTGACACAGCCTTGAAAAGCTATTCATCAACATACATCACTTGGTGTTTTCTTTGCTAAAATTACCGCAGCTTTTCAAGGCAGCCTTTTGAGAGTGAAGCCTCCGTGCTGTTCTGTCACAATGTTATCTCAGTGCACTCCAGGAAATGGAACCCTCCAGTTTGGGCAGTAAACAGCTTTGCGACTGCTCTATCTCTCTATTCCCATACACCGAACTTGGGTCATATAGTTGATTGAGATAAGCCTCGAGATTTGAGGAGTGGCAGAGTCAGATTTTGAGATCATGAATTGTTTGTTTGACTTTGAAGATATATCCTGATATGGGACTAAATAGAAAATAGTTTTTAATCATTTGATATGACTGAGGGTTTTGATATCATGCAGTATCAGGACCACAGGATGAGAAAGAACATATTTAATACAATTTTGCAGTATTAAAAGGGAGATGCTATGTTATGAGAATAAATAGTATTTTACCCTTTAAGTGTTTTAGTTGAAAAAGAAGTTATTGTATATCATGTTTAGATTTTTGAGTATATTTTGGCATTATTTAAAATTTATTCAGCTACTTTGTCATGTAATTATATTTAAAAATACAGATACAAAAAACCAAACATCTCATCCAAGCATGCATACACCCATACCCTCGGTTTGAGTAGACATAGATTTCTTCCACATTTGAAAGCCCCCTTACCAACTGTGTTTGTTGAACTTCATTTTTCAGCTTTCTGCAAACGAGTGAGGAGCTCCTTTAGCCTGCAGTGGGTCCTCATTGACCTGTTATGGGCCTTCATGTAAATAAAGCATTAAATAGTTTCACAATGTGGAAAACTCCACGCATCGCTGCACCATCAAACCAACAGGAGCAGCTCTGGAGAGCAATCAGTGCTGACTAAACACGTCATATTGATGGATCTATCAGCCACTGGCTGACGTCCCAGAAGCCCCTGGCTTTGTGGTTGGACCATATTGTCAGCTCAGTTTGAGATCCAGCACCATGAATCCTAATCCTTCTGTCGTGCCCAAACACCTACTGACAGCTTTAATTACTGCCTCGAGAGAAAGAGGTTTTCATACCAGGGTGGCCCAGGTCAACAGGAGCACGTTTTATTGTTCGGTTGGGAACATTTTTGTTAACGGTGGATTATGCCTGTGGAAATCTTTCAGCAAGTCTTTATTAGAACTTTCCTATCGATATTACTTAGTCAGGGAAAATTGTGGTTTAGCAACAGCTAGTTTAATGAGAAGTTGGGAGGAGTGTACACTATGGCCTGTTTTTGAGGTTTGGACTGTCAAAAGAAAAAAGTTTGATGGTGTGTTGAAAAGTTGTGATCTATATTTTTAACATTTTATGGTGTTTTTCCATTGTTGCCAAATGTTTGTGATTACTGTCGGTAATTAATAAAGCACCATTACGTAACCGCAATCCCTTATTGATGATTTGACACATATTTGTGACACATTAAAATTGAAAATAAACTGAAATACAGGTGTATAGGCACAAATATGAAATCACAACGCATTCTTGCTTTTGTTTTGCGCAAAGTTCTGGGCAGGTGATAAAATGTTTTTGCTCTTTGCTCTAAGTCCAAAACATGCACAGGTAGAGAAAGCTATTGCTTGTAAAGTTTTATGCACAGTGAGACAACCCCCTACCGTCGACTGGCCCCCACGCTCACCTGATCTAAAGCCAATAAAACACCTCTGAGTTATGTTCCAAAGACAGTAATGTTACCACTACACTATGAGACAGTGTGCAGCAGAGCTTGATATGCGGAAACTGGGCATATGCTCTCTGGTTCAAATTAAGAAGAATTTAGTTGGTAGGGCTCAAAGATGGATTTTTGCTTAGGAATCACACTGCGTGTCGCTTTAAACTGTCAATCAACTGACAAGGTCAGTTTTAACAACCCCATCTGAGGTTGTTTAAATTGTTTTTTTTTCTCCCCTTTCAACAGGTAGACCTTCTAATTCTATATATGAAAAGCCTCTATGGGGAAATTGGGGTCTCAGAGCTGTATTTGATCTTTATCCAGAAAACCTTTCTCTATGTGGATCCCCAGACAATACATCCATCTATTAAATATACCTGCTTTGTCCTGCAGAGGGTCATAGAGGAGTAGAGCTTATCCCAGCTGATATTGAGCAAATAGTGGCATATGCACATGTGCCAGTCCACTCCACACAGCTTATAGAAAGAGAAAGGCTCCCCACACCTAGGGCCAATTTAGGATTATCAACTAACCTACCAAGCATACCTTGTACATGTGGATGGAAGCTGGAGCACAAGCACAGGAAAACAAATCCCTAGAGAGAGGCCCAACCAAATACCACAGCTTCTCTTATTTCATCTCACTTGGATCAAAATTGCTTCAAATTGGTTGTGGTAGCCACACATGTACTCTCTGCTGTCTCTGTCTTCCTTTTTTTTGGCATTCTTAAACAAACATTTATCCAGACTGCTTTATCCAACAGCCCTGTTTCTCTATTCCTTGATAAGGGACGAGTGCAGGTCTTTGATCTCAGAGTCGAGACTGTTTCCTGTTCCGAGAAGGCAAACACAGGAAGTGTTGGAATTGGGGCTTTTACGATGTGGTAACAATGAGGGCAGAGTAAATCAGTGTGTAGTGACACCGGCTCCAACGAAATCCGTGGGAAACGCACTTATCTGCAGAAATGAAACAGGGAATGTGAACTCACAAAAATTACAAGAATAAAAGCCTGATTAGAATATATACAAAAATACCAATCAGGAAATCCATGTAAAGTACAAAGAAGCTCATCTCTGGTGATCAACCCCAATATAATGGTGATCTGCAATATATTTTAGTGTTTTGAAGGATGCAGTTTAATATTCAGACCACTGAATATTTATTTGTATGTTTTTTGTTTTTGTTTTTCTGCAGGCATTTGCCAAATCATAACATACTGAGGCCAGAATTCTAGGGTTGTGAGTTTGATTTTAGATAATTAGAGCTTAATATGCTCAGACAATAGTGTGTGCCTGTGCATTTTAATCAGATAATTTGATTAAAGTTCTTTACAACACTAGGGTGCATTAAAAAAATCATAAGTCATTACCAGCCACCCGTCTGCACCAGTTCCTTGTATGTCTAAAGAGCAAAGAAGGTCTTGTTTGTGAAAGCCCCATCATGACACACAACACTGCCCAACTCCCAGGGCTGCATGCGCAGTGGCTGACAGGCAACTAATGACTCTCAGTGAGGGTTCCCTGCAAACAGCCTCATGAATTAGTCATCACCTTTCCTTGACCTGTGCTATGATACAATCTCTGCCAGCCTCAGAAGCCTCCTGAGAACCAGAGAGGTTATGTAAGTTGAGAGATAGTAGACTGGAGGAATAGTGTGCAGGAGCAGCCGCCGTCTTGCAGTCAAGAGCTGCAGAACTGTGATGGATGGTGGCAATTTGTTGTTAATGTGCAGGTTGTGTTGGCATGCAAATATGTATGCACTAGAAATAAGTAATGGACATTGGATTTGCCAGTGGAAAAAAAGGCCAGTGCATTTTCATGTACAATTAGACACTGGCAATGTATGGGGGTCTGAGACCCCACATTAATTGTTCAACAGTTATACAGTGAAAACCAACACAAGTCATCCTGCACACACCAGCTCCAGGATCCATCAAACCCTTTAACAGTGCAAATGTAGATAATTATAACTACAGGTATAAAAGTTGAATAACTACACATGAGGGAGTGAATATAACTAACTGTCATCTGTTGCTCTTTTGAAGGATTTTAGTTGGCAGTGTTGTACTCGTGTCCTTAAGAATGCTACAGGCAAAAGTCCAATGTACAAGTATTTTAGGCAAGATATTCTTTAAGCTAAGGTAGACAGCATGTTTTTGGTATCATTAGACATATAATCAATAATAATCTTTCATCACATTGTAATTCATGTGGTCTGAGAGGGAGCAAGACACCTTCACTTCTTCTAGGACTTACCAAGTTTTTTAAAAGATCAGTTCAGGTACTATAAAGAAAAAAGTACTGATGAAACAATGTGATAAATTTATTGAAAGATGTATCAATGCATTTATAGGTAACACTGAAATAATAAAGGTTCCCAATGAAATCGGTGCAGTGTTGGATGTTTAGTGTAAATTGTTGCATGAGCAGAGCGGTTTATTTTCATGGTTGCATCAGAGATCTTCCCCGTCTTTCAGCTCAATTACTAAAACAATAGGCCATACTAATGGAGAAATACTGACTAATTCATTGACCTCCTGTGTTTTATGATGCCTGCAATAATGACTGCACATTATAATGTTACCAAAGGCTCCTAATGATCAAAATATAAAGCAAAGGGCTCCATGGAGCACACCATAAAATGTAATTACAATGTGCTCTGATGAAAAATTATACTCATGAAAGCAAAATGGTGAACTGGTTTACGTTTTTGCACCAGAAAGCACAAAATAATTTTAAAGTAATTAAGTAATTTCCCCAGTGCGTTTTAAATAATAATCAGGATATTTTCATAAATATGAATGTCTCTGTGGTGAATAAAATGACTTGCAAAATAGCCTGAAATTAATTATTTAATATTTGTTATTCCACACAGCTAGTTTAACTAGCTATGAGCATTTGAAAAGAAAAAAGTGCCAGGAAAGAAAATATAATTCACGAAATTCTATATTTTTTTTAAATCAGGAAGTACCTAAAATGTTAAAGGGGTGCTTCAGTTTTCCTGTTTTGCTGCAAATGCACTTGGAGGCCAGAAAAAGTCATTGTTTCATTTAATGATATGTGAGCCAAAACATGTAATATGTCAGGGTTATGCTTCAGTTATAGACTGAACTACATGGACATAAACCTTGTGATGTCCCCCAGGATTTGACCATATTTGGAAAGCTAATCAGCCAATGCTAGTACTAGCAAGCTAGCTTGGATAGCAGGATGCATGCTTTATCCAGAGTGATATTAATTGACATGGTGGGTCTTTTTAGTACAAATACACACTGAACAAGCAAAGGGGGGCATCTGACTGAGAAACTAAGTACACCGCATGTCCATGCAGTAACGACTTGTCAATCCCCCAAAATATGTTTTCCCTTTTTTGTCTCCTTTACTTTAAAGGGAACCCTACTTTACTAAATTAAAGTCTTATGATTAAGACCACAAATACATCAGGAATATGTTTAATAAGGCATTAGATCAAGTCAGAAGTATGCTCATTTAGAAACAGTGCAGGTTTAAGGCTATGCCCATTCATTTAAAGTCTGCAGTTTCAATTATTTTGTTTGAGTTCCTCTACTTCTAATAGAATAATATTGGAATAATTTAGATAATTGGGTTGTTTCTTATAGTATTTGATAAATTGCTGCTAACATTGTAGAAACTCCACCAGTCAGTGAGGCCTTAGTTCAAGAGATGTCAAGGAAAAGATTTGAGAGTCACAAAATTAATTAACAAAACATTAAATATGTGTTCTTGCTGAGACAAGTAGGACTCATATATATATTCTTAGATCCTTTAGACTGGTGCAAAATGGTGACCATAAAAAAAAAAAATGGTGCACAAGCCATGTCACAATTTCAAATCAAAGTGTGAAGTCATTTGTGAACTAGAAAATGGGTAAAATGGTGAGACATTTATCACAGATTGTGAGATACCCAACTGAGCATTCATGCAATCACTGCATTCTCACATTCACAAAGGGTCATATGGGACGTAGGACCGCTGGGGCTTGAGAGAGCATCGTGGCCTGCTGTGCCTGCGAAGTCACATAAGAGTCACAATCTGTGCTTCTTCTGGTTCGCAAGGCGTCAGTAGGCCGGGACAGATGGGAGAGTGAGTGGTGTCATCTGGTCACGCCGTGGCAAGAAGGGCATCAGGGTGACCTCTGTGTAATTAGATAGATGCTTTCTGCGGGTTAGCTGGTGAGCTCACACTGAAACCTGTAGCTGTGAGCCAGTGATGCTTGGCTTTGCATTAAAGCACTAGACAGGGAGCTCAGCTTTAATAAAACGCTGTCACCTGGCTCTTTCACCTAAGTGCTCCACAAAAGCATTCACTGAAGCCTTGGCTTTTAATATACTACATATACGATAGTGAAAGCCTGGAACACGTTTTAAATACAGACATTTATGACAATTAAAAGCCTTAAAAAGTTAATGAAATCGATAAACAAAATGGCAATAAATAAAAATGCCATAACACATAAAGGCCCCTCAATAAACCCCAGCCTGGGGTATAAGCCGGTATACTCCTCCCCAACTCTGGATAAATGGGGAGGGTCACATTACGAAGGACATCTGGTGTAAAATATTTGCCAAATCAAATCAGCACGAGAATAATTGCCTACCAGATCGGTCGAGGCCTGGGTTGAGCTCGATGATTCACCGCAGTGAACCCTAAAAAGGAGCAGCTGGAAGGAGGAACCAAGATGGTGACAACTGAGGGTGAGAAGTGTCTTATGTTCTACGGTACCCTTAACTTCTTGACAGTTATGAGCACACCAATTTAGTGCACTTAGTCCACTCCATGTAGCCTTACCTGTCAGGGATGTCATTTATGCATTCAAATTACCAAGTTTAAGTACAGAAGTATGCAGTTTGAGACACGGCAACACTCCAGAATCCACAAAAGGTTTAGTATAGTTAATGTCTGAAAGACTTAACCACCATTTGTTGTTCCTTATATCATTACATCATCAGCTGAAGACCATAATTTACCAGGAGCTGCTGTTGTTCTCCAGCAAAATATAAAACTTTCCTCTCCACAGAAATGTGTTAAAAGGAAGAAAAAGCCAAACATTCACAATGTCACAAGAAATATGGCCTCAGGATGGATTAACTGGACATGTTAATCCATTCTGTATCTTGTGTTTTTTTTTTTGAGTATGCTTTATAATTGGCTGCACATCTTGTTTTTAACCATACTCCCTCACTCTTAGTGATGCTACTTTCATGGTTGAGTGTACTGTAATATGTTAATGTTACCTATGTGTGTGCTTGCCAGTGCTGGAAATACTGCTGAGGTGCAGCTGGATGTAGTTGTGATTGTATCATTGTTTTTAATTGTCTGCACCTGCTGCAGCGTGCTGTTCAGATGCAAACAGTCTTGCTGTGCTGCATGCTGCTGCTGTTTCTTTAATGGAGTTATAAACTTTGGCATCCATTTATTTAAAAGAGACAAAAGTAGAGCTGTGTTTATAATGTGTACAGTAAGTAACTTAGGCTCTTGGATGTTAAACATTATTACCTTTCCGGTGAGTTCAGTTATCCACACGGGACCAATTATACTCGTACTTGTTGCTTGGCCAGTTTTCATTTTGAACTTTGAATTGAATCCATATTAATTTCAGACATAACAGTCTGGATTTTCTTCTTCAATCACACTGCGACTGAAAATGAACTTTCCCTCTTGCACAAGGTTTTTAGAAAGACTTTATCTCATTTTCCACTTCCTTTTATTGAGTCTCCTTGCCTGATTTGGGATAAGGTGGGCTGTAGTGGGTGCAGAGGGACCCTCCAGTAGATTTGATTAAACCAGATGGAATGAATGAATGACTGGAGGAAAAGGTGGGGGGGCGAAGAAAAGCGAGGGATGGGAGAAAGGACACAGCAAAAGGCAGTGAGATGAGGGTTATGGCACTGCATTATGCATTGTGGATCATAAGCCTGGGTGGCTTGCTTTATAGGCTGGTGTCAAGGGTGCCACTCCTGCTTCACACTCTGTGGTGATCGGCCTGTTGCCATGGCAGCAGCAAAGCAACTCATTAGCAAATATTACCCTTGGTCCATGGAGAGAGAGCGAGCGAGAGCAGGGTGCTGACTTTGACCGACAGCAGACATCAAATAATAGGTTTAATACAGACTGAGAGGAACCTGATAAACTCCGCTGGATTGAGAAGACTGTATTGGTCATTTGCATATTAAGTGACTGGATTTGTGAGATGCTCTTCTTATTGAAATCCATCCACAGTTATGAAGCCTCTGTACTGCTAGACCTTCTTTGGGGAATATATTAAATGTCCACATTTTCATTTTGGAAGCAAACTGCTTCAAATTCATCACACTGTGGTTGCTGCATGCAGGCTGGTAAAGTGTTTTATTTCTGCAATCACTTTGAATGGAAAGGATGAGGCTGCTTCTTACCGTCTACAAACAATATGAAGAACAAAACAGTTTGTGCAGCGTGTCCTCCAATCACAAGTGTACTGTTGCCAAATAAAAATGCCACAACATAACTTTGACTGCCCACCTTGAAAACCTTTTAATGTTTCACTCATAAAAAATACAACTTTGGACAATGAAACATGATAGAAGCAGTTACCTGTGTCGTGAATTGCAAATAGACATAAATCAAAAAAACAAACCTTTATTAAGGCCAGTAAGACAGAAGCCATACAAAGTCCATAAATAAAATGGCAGCATAAAGCCAGACAATCACAAAAACAGCAGCAAGCACATAGGAATTGCAACAGATGCTGAGGGGGGAAGACAGCACTATATGTACACAGAAGGGCAATCAGGGGAAGTGGACACAGCAGGGTAAGACACAGGTGCAGACAATCAAGACAAGGATGCAAGAGGGCAAGTAAAACCACAGCTAAATGACCCCAACCTGGAGGAACTGACACAAGAGGATAAGATGGGGAAACGCAAACAGTAACTAAAGCTAAACACTCGAGACTGAAAATACTAAGAAATAACATGACAGTGAAATGTAAACAATAAGCAAATTAATAATCAAACAGAAAATACAATACATACACAAGATTTATCAACAGTGAATTAAATAAATATTAAATTTCTCCAGCAAACCAAATCTGAGTTTTGTGGCTACCCAGAAGGTGCACAAATGTCTATAGTTCATTGATTTGAGCACATACCATAACCTTAAAAGTTTCACTTCAGACAAGCCAAAATTGCAGCCTTATTTTTCCTCTACATACGTGATTGACAGCTCATACAGTCCTCCAGTCCTCTGCAGCACTGCAGTGTGGGAAACGGCAGTGAATCTTCAATAACAGGTGATCACGGCTGAGCAAACAACATCAAACCATAACACCGGAGTGCCAGAACATCCAGAACAGCCGTCCTTTCAGTCTCGCAATCACACTTCGGGACACGCAGCTCGAAAAAGAGCCTCGCCCTGGGTGTGTGATCATGGTAATGGAAAATAGTGTATAATCGAGAAGAGCGCTGGTGAGCTAATGAAAAGGGTAGTGGGGTGACATTTTCAGAGTGATGTCTGAAGTAGAATGACATTTACAGAGAAGAAGCCCCAAAGACAGCTTTTTTTTTCAAAAGGGCCTGTACTGTATATTATATGGGAACAGCACAGGAGAACGTGAAATGTGAAGCTGATTTCAACGTGACTCACGCTTGCTGGCATCAGTTTTTGTCTTCAGGTAGTATCATTTGGCTGGATACTGATGCACAGATGGAAGATGTGTGAAAAAATTCTCTTTCAAACTGTCAAACATTAATTTCAGACAAAAAAAAAAAAAAAACCTAACAGGCTGTTGCAGAACATTAAAAATGAACAGAGTGCATCAATGATTGAAAAAGTAATTTTGTCTAAAGATATGAATGTTTTTGGCTGATTGTGATTCTTGTTCGCTGAATGACAACAAATGATCATCAAGGCATCTGTTCCAGGTGAGGTCACCCTGCAGACTTCTTTTAAAACAGCTGTGGTGACACATAATTGACAAGTTTCACAGCCGGACAGTAACGTCTGGCAGTGCGGTGGAGGATTTTTGATAATAAGATGGTACGAGATGGATAGCTGAGGCAAGAGAAACGTGAGAGGTTTGTGAGACATTAGGTCATGGCTGTGAGAAAGATGACTATACAGTGAAGTCTGACTTGGGGAGAAAAAAAACCAGCCTGAGTTCTTTGAAGGACTTCCCAAATTAAAAAAAAATCACAATTTTGGTGTCAGTGCCTTGATGCACCGGTCACTGCAGTTCCTGATGGCGAGTGGTACCATAAAAGTACACATTTAAAGGTGGTCCATATGTGAAAACCTGGGAGTGAGTGAGCCTGTAATCCTGTATTAGTTAAAGGACGCATTCATATCTCTGCATCGCCTGCAGCTTCGACAAAATCCAAGATTTAGCTTTGAAAACTGTGTACACCTACCTGGATATTAGTGTAGATTTCCAATTAGCTATTAGTTATAATTAGTGGCCAAGCAGCTGAATGAGTCCCTAATTGTAAAGCATGAATGACACAGCTGTTACCAAATAGCTTTTGCAAGCTATCCATAGGAACGGACCTATCCACATGTGAATTCTGAAATTGTGCATCAGAAACACAAACATAAAAAGGCGCAGGTTTAAAAACAAAAGCCGGCACATGGAGGCAGAAAAGGTGTCCTCACTTGCACCTTTATATTAAGGGAGTGCTTCTACTATTGTAAACTATATGGATCCATTTACTAAAAAAGGGGGATAAAAATAATAGGGGTAAAAAAAAGTATATACACGTTTGAGTTATATTAGATCAGTTGGAGAGTGATGTAACATTTGTTATGTGCTCTAAAACATGGAAATTAGGGAAACTATTAAAAAAATGGCTATAATGCACTCACTTTGAGCTCATGTTCATTATAAAACTCTAACTTGAACATGTTTAACAGCTAGAATAATTGTTTCAGTTTGCAAAAATACTTGGACCTAACTGTAACTGAAGATGAAGAAACACTGATTCTTGATTATGCAATCAGACTGAGCCATGAAAGCTGTTTAAAAGCACTTTAAAACAAAATGTTTGCTTCTGGCATCATCTTCTTAGAAACACAACTCATAACATGTGTTACAGGCTAATATAAATTTTCAGAGACTCCAGATGTTCTCTTACATGGAGCCGTCGATTGCACTAAATGGATGATTCACCGCGTTTGAACTGAAAATCAATACAATTTGTGAGTTTTAGTGGTGTAAATGTTATTTAAGCACACTGGGATTCTTCACTACCAGCTAATGTTAATTTGGTTGTTCATCTTTTAGCCATTAGATTTGTTCATGTGTACATGTATCATATGTGTATTAGGAGGCTAGACGCTCAAACTGTGACTTCACAAGTGAAAAGAGAAGCATACAACTACCATTCACATATGAAAGGTCATAGACTGCGTCTCCTTCACCCTGACATGGTTATCCTGCTCAGCTTTACCTGTCAAAAGTTTGCCTTTTCTTCTACACAAAGACTAAATATATTCAAAGGGATCTCATTTTTAGAAGTCATGAGAGGCCTCTAAGGAAACCGCAAAAGTGCAGCAACTTTCAGTCTGGCTCAAGCACATCATCCAATGTAACTAAACAGCATGAAATCTTTTGCAGAGGAACACGAGACATTTTCTCACAGAGGACATGTCCACTGAGAGAGGATCAGGTCATTTGAGAAACACTGATGAAGGAAGGGAACATTTCCCAGCCACATGGGGGACTTAATCAGGACAGCTTTTTGAGACTGTGAGCCTTCTCTTGAGAATGGAGATTCGTTGGGTTTGAACCTTTTGATGTCTCTGCCAGTTGTATGGCTGCATGTTTTCCTTGGCAATAAATGAGCTAATAAGCATGTAATGACACTGGCCTGATGGCTGGATATGCAACAGATGTTTTGTTGAGTCGTTATTTGCTTAAGTTGGATGTCAGGGAGGTGCGGGACAAGCACACGAACATCAGCTGGTGAAAAGAGGAGTTGAGTTTCTGACAAAGCGGATGGTTGTAATCTATATCTTGGGCAGACTGAGTGAATTTTCAATGATGAGGCATGCTTGTTGTATTTATGCCAAGTACAATGTAAATATCTTGGTAACACTGCGGTTGTTACTTTTTCAAACCTCCATCTTCTTGGTTGTTGGGGTCACGTTACCCCACTGAGGAGACTCAAGAATATATCTAGTGTTCTTCCAGCAGAAATACATTTGTCCATGTATATGAACAACGAAATCGCATTTTCATGACTATTTAAAGTTTTGCCATAAGACCAAGCTAGTATAAACAGATAATGAATAGGAGACAGGAGATTTGTTAGAACACATCTTTACAGTGCATTCTGTTGCTATTTAGTAAAAGCTTATATTCTGATACAAATCCTACATCATGGGTTTGAAGCAAAGTCTTACCAGTTTGTGATGTTGTCCATGTCCCATGTTGCATATGAAGGTAATTAATAAGGCACCACTTAAACGACTTTATTTATTTTAATCTGCATGAAATCCCAGTGCAAGTAAAGTGAGCATGGGCCCTGCTGCTAGTGCACCTAAAACAGTTGAAGTTTAGTTAGTTAGCCTAAAAATATCAGTGGGCTAAGTCAAACTGTGGATGGACTATACAGACTTGCATCAAGCAAGATAAACATTTTATTTGGTTTACATGTTTTCACTTAACGATACAGGAAAAACTGCACTGGTCTGTAAGAAGATTGTGAAAAACAGCAAATTTCTGTGTAGTTTTGAGAACCTGTTGCAACTACTTCAATACACGTGCACCTGACAATAGCAGAGATCATGATCGAGACCCAGCTGAACTGGCATCTTTTCATCATCTGGCCAGGATGCATGTGACGTCTCCTCGCTGATCAAAACACTTTTTTTTTTTTTAGCTGCGTTTAAACCTTTTTGTAATTCCTAGATAAATATCCAGGACTGGACATATAAGGAGGCTAAATGTAGACCAAATGGTATTAAAGTCACATGACATGGTTTTGTTTTCTAACCTTATATGTTCATTTTGCTTACTTCCTGCAGTTCAAGAGGAAACATTTTACATGCATGTGTATACTTCATGTCCAAGTCTCCACATCACAATTTAATATGGATGTCAAGTCCAGTTTCCAGGGTCTCAATTAGGGGGTAAAGGATGTTTTCCTCTGTGGCAGATTTTTTAAAAATTGTATTAGTTTGAGAAAACAAGTGGACTTTAGCTTAAAATGTTCAGTTACTCAGGTAATTATAGATATTCTGTCTGTCTCGTCTGTGAGGTACGTATAATCAAGGGTGTAGCAGAGATGCGGAACTAAATAACAAACCCAACATAGGGAGGGACCTCAAAAACCCTGACATTAAAGATTAGCTCTGCAATGCAATTTTGACATGTTTTATTATTAGCATTGTAGATGAACTATTACTCATGGCCAGCAGTTAAAGTTAAAGTCTCTGTGGTTTTAGCGGTGGCTACAGCAACTTACGATACAATAACATCACTGTTGCCAGGCCACATGTCACCATATTTTGTTAATTGCTTTAATGATTTGAAAGGTCACATCCGATGTATGAGTGTAAAAAGTCATGAACAATAATGATAATATAATCACTATTTCAAATACTGACTTTGAATTTTAGGGAGCTGGCTGACTGGGAGAATACCACAATTACTTAACTGTGCTTTTATATTTATATTTCTGAAGTTTAATAAATTTAATTCAATTTTATTTAGATAGCGCCAAATCACAGCAAACAGTCACCTCAAGGCGTTTTATATTGTAAGGTAAAGACCCTACAGTAATTACACAGAAAACCCAGCAGTCAAAACGACCCCCTATGAGCAGCACTTGACGACAGCGGGAAGGAAAAACTCCCTTTTAACAGGAAGAAACCTCCAGCAGATCCAGGCTCAGGGAGGGGCAGTGACCAGCTGGGGATGAGGGGAGGGAGACTTTTATGCTTTTTTTTTTTAAAAAACACTTCCATTATCCATTCTGAGTGTTGGAAACAGAGTAAAAGGGCCTTCCACCTGCATTTTAACATGGGCTTAGCATTTCATAAAAAGATAAAGAGTTGGACAAAGCCCTAAAGCCTCATAGTGAAAGCTGCTGACAGTAATTACAACATGGTCATAAAGAGAGCTGAAATGTGCTGACATTTGCAAAGAAGTATAAAGACTTTCTTATACTAATAACCACTACAGATGTTGATTCAGTCATTATGTCAGAAGCATGATGCACGTCTCAGTTAGGGGAGCCTGCTTATGCATGTTATTGTGCTACACCAACATATTTATTTTTTCCCTACATCCTTCTTGAGCCTCTGAAGAGAGTGACCCACTAATCACTGAAAAGCACTCCTTCAACACAGTCCACATTTCAGGTTTTTCTTGTACAATCAGTGTATTGTTGCATGTCTTCCCATCAATAATTTGACAATAAGCTCATGTTATTGCTTCTGCAGAATCTGACAGCATGACATTCACTTTGAATGATGACACTTAATGGTTTATGTCTCTCTGTACACCCACTATTTTGATGGATGAGACGCATGCTGTCGTCTGCAGCGCTGCGGTCACAGCATCTCTACATCTTATTGTCTCATAAGTCACTGAGCTTTTGAGGGGCTCCTGCCATTGCCCCCATGCCCCTGTGCAGTCTGCTGTATTTGTGCAGGCTTAGCTGAGCACGAGCTAATTAAATTATTAAATGTCTGTGCCTTTAATCTATGTAAAAGCACAGGGTGATAGGTGAACAGCTGCTTTATCTAGTGATGAGAAATTAAAAAAAAAACACACACTTTCAGTCCTCAGTCAGTCTATCGTCCATTGCTCAATTTGCCTGTCTACCTGTCATTTTCTGGCACATACACATTTGCAAACATGGAGACTGTTTTCATGGGAACAGACATATGCACAAAGCTGTTATCTGTTTGGTCCTCTTTTTGTTATGCTATTTAATTGTGTCTTTTTTTCCCCTGTTTTTGTGGAGCAGCCCACACTCTTTGTCTTTTACTCCTTCCTTCATTGTATCACTTTTTTTCTCAGTGTCACTCACCCAGTGTCTTTCTTTCCTCACTTTCTGTTGACAGTGAAACTATTTCCAGATCCTTGAGCCATAAAACACTGTGTGCTGTCATGTTGCACCACACTAGAGGAGTAAATCCTGCTTACAGCACATACATGTGCAGTTACATACTGTCATGTATACTGTCAAAATGCTCAGCATATTTGGCCAAAATGTACATAAACATGGCTACTTTATATGTCTCTAGCTTGTGGCTCTTGGGGGGGAATATATGGATATGCTCAGAAACATTGGAAGAGAGTTATTCTGTCGAAATGCATGAATGCACATGATCTTCATAATCTTTTGTGCAATTTATGAAATCTGTCATTTTTATTCCCGGGGCATCAAAGACGGCCCTTTTATCAAAGCCGCTGGCATCTCTCATCCACACAAGGTGTCCTTTGGCAGTGATACACTGACTTACTGTATGGCAGTAAGGACTGGGCGATGAGTTTGGGAAGGACCTCACAGGAAGACATCACAGTCAAAGACATTTGTGCTGTTTAAACCCAAACAGAGAATTAATGTGGAAGAAATAAATGAACTAAAATGAGACAAGGGGGGGGGGCATAAGCCGCTGTTTACTGGCAACAAACTTGTGACTTCAGTGCCGCACCTCCTACTTTAAATCACAATTTTAAAAATGTCTAAAGAGCTCTGTGAAGAAGACTCTGTGAATATGAGGAGCAGCAAGGCGCTGACACCGAGGTGCACTGCGTGTTATCTCCACACTTGTTAAAGGGTTTGATCACTCTAATTCTGTTTCACTACCTACTATACACATGTGGTTTTATTTGCCAGGGTTTTCACCCCGAGGTATTGTTTCTGGTATTCTTGTCTGTTTGATTGATGGTTAACAATATTAAAGTAAAACTATTAGTCCACTTCAAAAACCTATCTGCCTATTTGGTCCACACTTACGGAGGGCCAAGAATTAGTGCCAAACTGAATGCCATGTGGATCCAATCCAGGTTCTGGATTTGCAGGCTACTTGAATTTAACATGGGAATCTCACTTTAACTGATATTTTTGGTCATATCTCAGCTGAAAAAAGACACATCATCCTCATTTGTTGCAGTAAGAAGCATATCACTATTGTCCATGCAAATGTAAGATTTCATCATGACGTGATCTGTATGACACAACTTCTGACTCTTAAGCAATCTGATAGTTTCCCATCAGTTTCTCCCATCATCGCCTACCTGACAAATTTTGTATTTTCTCTTTTAAGAGATAAAGCTTTTAAAAAAAAAAAAAAAATTTGTGATGATAATTCTGACAATATAGGTGAAAGAAATACTGAACAATTTTTATTGATGCTCACAGCTTGCAGGCAGCAGCGTTTATAAATGAAGGATATTTTCCACCCTCCTTTTCCAATGAGCTACTGGATGTTATGGATGACACACTTCTTAATTTGAAGTGTGAATCTACTGAAGCAAGGTCCCAGCAGCAGTTTTATAGTGCGACAGAAGTCAAGTGTAAGCAGAAAATTAGCCCAGGTAATATTTTTCCCTGGGAATTTTAAGTAGAAGTATAACATAACTGTTTCACAATTTAATTTAACAACAACTAAAGCAACCAAATCTTGTAACTTTTCAGGAGCTGCACAATTGCCATGTAATAAAATTTTAAAATAATTTTTATCTGGGATGTTGTATCTTGGGTCAAGCTTTTTAATGAGCTGCTTAAAGCTGAAACAGCTTGTATAAAGCACTTTGAGTGCTCAACTGGAGTAGAAAAGCGCTATATAAGAACTGGTCCATTTACCATTTAAAGCCCCGCTTTTCCACCATATAACCACCTCAGTAATTTCCATCCACTGTTTGCTCTTCCGATCTTATGGAGACCAACTTGTGAGTGCATTTAGCGATGCTTTGTTGAGCCATTTGTTTATGTTTTATATTTATTTATATTATAAATGTTTGTATTTGTTTTGCTTTCGGTCATTCCTTCTCATTTCAGAAGCTAAACAGGATTAGTACTTGGATGGGAGACCACCTGGGAATGCCAGGTGTTGTAACCTGCTAATTGGAAGGTTGCTGGTTTGATCCATGGTTGCTCCAATCTGCATGCCAAAGTATCCATGGGCAAGATACTGAACCCCTAGTTGCTCCATTTGCGTAGATTGGAGTGTGATTGTGTGTGTGAATGTTAGCTAGAAAGCACTTAGATGTACAAAGTGCTTGTATGGACATGGGTGAATGAGACATGCTGTATAACACGCTTTGAGTGCTCATGTAAAGCAGAAAAGTGCTATACAAGAACCAGTCCATTTACCATTTATATTTATATCACCAGCTGCAAATCTCTCCTCGTCACGTACCCGTGTGTTTTTGCCTCAAGTGGTGAACCAGCGTTGTTGTTGTTTCCACCTGTATCTTGTAAATTTTGCAAAGTACTGTGCATCCTTGGAGGTTGTTGAAGTAGCTCCCATTTTCGGTATTAAACCTTCATCTGAGGCTGACATGCGGCTCTCAGACATGCATTAGGAAATGTAAATGCATAGCAATGGAATATGACATTTTAATATCACTAAAAATTTATACCAGTATTATTGCAAAGAGTATGCTATGGTACAGCCCTTGTATCCACTACAACAATAATGTTCAAAGAATCTGAAACACAATGTACACATTTAAAAGCCACAAACCTTTTCTTGAGCAGGAGTGGTAGCTCGCGAAATAGTCCCAACAAACCCTATTTAAAGAATGTCTGTGTGGGTTCTCAGTCATCCAGGTCATAGTAGTCTCTGGAGCTTGAAAAAGGGCGAATGTCAGTTTCTATGTCATTTTTCTGAGCTGACAACAACAGAAACACAATTCCAGTCATCTCCATTGTGTTGGAGTGAAAACAGGCTAATATCTCAAACACAGGTAGAACCCTTCCAAAACTTTGAGTGGTTAAAATGAATGGAAATATGAGAGAAAATGTAGTACCTCATACTTTAAACAGCAGGTTGTAGAGGATCACAAGTCACACAAACTGACAGAAGTACTGTCGGTTCAATTAGAAGTAGACATTCTTCAGTGTGAGGCGTCAGGCTAAGAAGTACCCAGCGCTGCATGCTATATTTTTGGTGCTACAGCATTGCCATTAAGTGTCATCAAAGTGCATTGACTCTCAAGTGCAGCAGATTAATATGGAAATTATATGGTAATTATATTATAATTATTACCAGTTCATTTTCTTAATTTTTTTCAGAAGAAATTCATTACATGGCACGGAAAGTGATACTCATTGCCCTAAGGTGCATTTTGTACACATAATGCATTCCCCACCATGAAATATGCATTTTGCGTTCGGGGAATTTTTCTACTCGAAATGTACTGAGAGACATTTGGTGCTCCATTTTAAAGCAATGTAACTCAGCTGGAGGAGGGCATCGGGAAAAAGGACTCTTTATAGATGAGGCTGAGTGGAGGACCTACAGATTTATTTGTTTATGCTCTTCTTCACTTAAGCACAGAGTTTATCATTGCCATATATTCATGCGAAGATTCTTTGTAAGTTTCTTTCATGGGATTTTCCCCTGACAAGTTAAATGTTTTTATTTAGGTCAATTTCTTTTTTTTAACATTTCTTCAACCCTGTTCTTTATTGTATTATTACTTTTTTTCCAGATTAGATTTGTGTCCTTCCCCAGTCTGAAGCTTCTATATATTATAAGTGAAAGCAAGTAATCCTGCATGTTTCACATATTCTCCAGTTGAGCCCTTTATTCCATCCCAGTGCCCCGTGATCCATTTTAGTCCCTCAAGTGACCTCCCCTCACCAACGAGTCCTTCGCTTGCATTTTTTGGGCATAATTAATTCAGTGTCTTCTGTAAATGCTCCTCTAGTCACAGCTAATGTAATCATATCCTGTACCCTTTATATGAAGCTTATGCGTAAGTTCAATAAGGAAGATCTGTAATCACTTATCAGCTTTCCGGGTGTTTGGCTGCACGTTTATTCTTCACATCACTTCCATTTTTATATGCTGTCAAACTCAAAGCTGTTATCATTGTTCTGGTCCAATCAGCTTTCTGTCCACCTTCTTCCTGCCAATCAGCCTCCACTCTGCGTACTGTGACTCTCACAGTCATACCTGTCAATCTCCTCCCCATTTCCACCTCACCCCCAAGTCACTCAGTGCTTCATCCAAGCCTCCATCTTTATCTTCACCACGGCCAGTGTCTAGACTCTGGGGGGTCCTGCCCTGATTCCTGTCACGGCTGGGATTCCATTTTGCCGCGATGGGCATTCGAAGTCTAATCAGTGTTTAATTCCTCCGAATGATTTCTCCTTATTGAACTGAATCTCGACCAAAATATATGATCCAGTTGATAGAGATGGTTATAAATGATGTGAGAAGTGTGTTTTCAGGATTGTTGCTCTCTCCCACTACTATTCAAACTACACTATCCATACTACAGTATGTTTCTCTTATTTTAAGTCTCGTGCTCGTCCTTTTTCAGTTTTAAACTGTCCTACAGTTTTTGGATTTTTCTTTCTGACTATTATGCTGTATTTAACATGGTTTGTTTTAACACTGATTACCATGCTATAGTAGGAAAAACACATTAAAAATTCATTTTGGTAGCAGGAGGACTAAGACTTTAATGTGGTGGCCTGTTGGCTACCCCTGCTTGTTTTAAAATTTTTTCTTGCTTCTGTGATATTAACTATGTCATTATCCATATTGGTGGATTCCCAGTTCTCTAACAGAAGTATTTGTTTTCCTATCAGGCCACAAGGTTAGAACCACTTTTGCCTCGGTTTCCTGTTCTTAGCTGACAGGAGTGGGACCAGTGCGGTCTTCTGCTGCTGCATTTATTCACAGATGCTTTTCTGTATATCTTGGTTGTAGTAATTTTGAGTTAGTCTTGCTTCCTATCAGCCCAAAGCAGTCTGGCCTCTAACTTCTGGCAACAACAAAGCATTTTTGCCCAGAGAACTGCAGCTCTCTGGATATTCTATGTAAACCCTAGAGATAGCGGTGTGGAAAATCCAAGTAGATAAGCAGTTTCTGAAATACTCAGACCAGCCCGTATGGCACTAACAACCATGCCACTTTCAAAGTCACTTAAATCACTTTTCTTCCTCATTCTGATCCTCGGTTTGAACTTCAGCAGTTTGCCTTGACCATGTCTACATGCCTAAATTACTTAATTACCTTGCTGCCCTGTGATTGGCTAATTAGCAATCTGCATTAAGAACCAGTTGAACCTAATGAAGTGACAGGTGAGTCTTTATCCCTTAGTCAGTAAGCCTAAAAGTATGTAATCATCGTGTGACTGAATTTAGCTTGTTTTCTATCATATATATGCAGTTGTGGTCGATACTCATTTTAAACATGACCAGAACAAAAGTCCAAGAATAAAAATACTGAAATAAGCAGAGTGAGTCATCTTTATCTTCCTTGTAGGTTTGAGGACCTGAGCGAATGAGATTAGAGTGATTAGAAGACCTTGGGTCATCCAGTTGGTCTTCATATTTTTTTAAGCAACGTCTCAAGGACAGGCCCCAGGCCCCTGTTATGAAATGAATCAGCTCTACTTATCCATGCTTGTTGTCTCTACAGCGGCACACAGTGTTACAATGGTGATTCAGAATTTATCAGTAAAACACTCGAAAAGCACTCCCTTTGTTTTGGGTTATGATGTTTTATATATTATTTTTACTCCACTTGCCGCTGAAATGATAAGGGGATAACTGTCACATAAAGTTTTAGAGTCCAGCTTTTCCAATCACAGGTTTTCTTTTCTTCTTTTTTTCTTTAATGGCATCAACATATTGGCAACTTATTTTGTTTCCATTTTGCTCATTTATTTATAAACACTGCATCATAAAATAGTCAAATCAATCATACATATCTGTTGGAATGCGTAAGATTAAGTAATGCAGATTAAGCTGCCAAACACTAATTTGTCTTAACTGGCTCATGTGTTATCTCTCTGGTGGTCAAACCAGCAAAATGTTTATTTATGCAACATTCACAGTATGTAAGGAAAACACTGATTGTCTTGCTTACATCTCCTTCAAACAAGTGTCTAAAATCGGATAAATGACTCTCAGTAATCCCCAATATGCTCCGCTTCAAATGAACTTTAGTGAAGTGAATATCTGCCCATGTTTATCTCAACAGTTTTGCATTATGTGTAGCAGACAATTTTGGCTTGGAGGTTCATTTCTAAACACATTGTGGAACAGAAGTCTCACTGTCAGTGAGGATTACTGCATTTTATAGTGAAAGTTCCCCCCCGTGGGATGTCATTACTTTAAACCCTCCTGCAATACATCAATTTCTAATTAACATTTGCATACTAGATTGTAAGGGTGCCGGTGGGGGAGGTGGTGGTGGTGGTGGGGGGTATCTCGTGCACATACATTTATGCAAATTAATTGAAATAAAATGAGCCTGGAGCGTAAGATGAGGTGGAGCAATAGAATGCTTCAACACCCAATGGGAGGGGAAGGCTTGATGCTCGAGTGCCGTCAGAGATGCCCGGTGCATCCAAAAACTCCAAGTCTCTGATGGCTTGCGGTAACTGGTAGATGAATGTCTCTGTGGTGGAGGATACTTGTTTATGTGTTTTGGTGTCCAAATGCATACGTGGGCCATCTGGGGCATTTCTTGCAGTCACAGTTTAGTATTAGTAATTAAACTATATGCAGTCAGGAAGCTTTAGGGTGGAAGTTTGGCTTTTAGTATATTAGAAGTAAAAATCAGAGAGTAACGAAGGTGCAAGTCCTTTAGAGGGAGTCCAGGGCTTTTATATATATATATATATATATATATATATATATATATATATATATATATATATATATATATATATATATATATATATAAATAAAATATTACAATCTGGATATCGCCCTGAAGATGCATCAGCTCAAATAAATTTAGCTAAAATTGAAGTTTTTTGTCAACTTTTATGTAGACATTCACCACTGCTGGTGCGAGCTGGTTATTAGGTATGTGGTTATTTACAGTTGGAATTTGGAGGATGAATTCCGATTCAATGCAGAGTTTTTTTTCATAACATGGTCACCACCAACCCTGTTTGCTAGTTTTAGCCCCTGCAACTTTGTCCTCTTCCCCAAAACAACATTTAGGAGATTTTGACGCATGTGAGAAGGCCATGCATACACTGCAGACAGGATAGACCAGATCTTTCATGGAGCAATTAAGCAACAGAAGTCAAAAAGTACACAGGAGATGACCTTGAAGAAGGGAACCAGACAAGTTCAAAAAGCTATCCTTTTAAGCCTGAAAACTTTGTATAACTTCATATAGCTGTTGCCAGTTTTATATGGTAGGTTATAGATAATTAGCTAAGCTAAATTAGCCTATTTCAGTTTATCCTGTGAATAAAATCTCTGTAAAAACCATTTATTTCCCCCATTTATATCAAAAATGTATAAAGACAGCATGGTTTGCAAGGTCAATATGAGTTCATTAGTGAAATATCTAACTAGAAGCACTCAGAGAGCACAAACCTCTGCCAAGGCCATAGGGTCACTGACGCTGTAATACGTGTATCTAAATACTGTGAAATAATCTTTCATCTTTCCCAGACAACACTAACCCCCTATCCCGCAATAGTGAAGAACCTTTAAAAAATTCCTGGATCCAGATCGTGATCCGGATCACCGCCAAAATTTAATCACTTCTTCCTCTTGTCATTTCCAACCACTGCACAAAATTTCATCGAAATCCGTTCATAACTTTTGGAGTAATCCTGCTGACAAACAAACAGACAAACCAATGCGACCGACAACATAACCTCCTATATATAGTAAGAAACTATAGCCATCTCTTCCTCATAGCACTGAAGCACATTATAATGCCAACTTAGTTACAATGCAATAAGTGTTGCAGGAAGTATTATGTGAGATATATGTGATGCACAGAGAGTTAGACAAACTGTTGCCCCCTTGGGCCAATCACCATAAATTAGAAAATGCCGGAGCTGAGAATTTATGCATCATTCGACACATTTCCATTAAAATCCAATCAACAACATCCAGCTGATAAACAGACTGAGGCTGATCCATAATCCTTCCCCTCAGTTTCATCTTGGGAACAATTGTCCAGCAGTGCAGCGAGATAATTTGGCTGATAATATCTTAAATTAAACTATGTAAAATCAGTATCTTATTGCTTTTAATTTGCAGTGTACAGTCAGTAGAGGTTAGGTGAAAGCAGCGCATGTGTGTGTGAGACGGTACTCTGAAGAGACAAGGGAAGGGCTTTATGACTTTGCTCTGAGCCAAAGGTCTGTTGAAACATCCTCTCAAATGTTATTCTTGCCTCATCTGAGATTAAACTGGAATTAGGAGCTAACACGTGATAAATTCCTACTTTGTATGCAGATGTGCTAATGCAAGCATTTTCTGAGTCAAGAATGGCACTCAAGGCAAATAAATGGTTGGCTTCTGAAGCAAGGAGCTACAAAAACAACCCGAGCTCCTCCTCGGTAATCACAGCAGTGTAGCTGTATACATTAGGGGTGTGAACTACCGAGCTATTTTTACAGCAGTGCAAATGGTAAACCCTACCAACACAGGGAAGGTGCAGTCACAGACCAGTAATGGACAAGTGACAGCAAGTCCTGCAGGTTCTCGGTCAGAGTGAAAAGCCTGTATTTCAGTAGCTTCTTACTGCAGACAGTCTTGTTTGTTCGTATCTTGGAACCTAGCTTCTAGTTGCTTTCTTGCATCTTGTTTTCTGTTCTTGAAGCTGTGCATGTTCTGTAAGGTTAAAGGGGTCCAACAAATTGGCATATCTATAGAAAACTGTCTCTTTGTGCTCCACTTTAACCTTTCAGCAGGTTTCAGCTTAGCATGACTTTTTTCAGTTTTGAATCAGTCCCATTAGAGCTGATGAGGCCTTCATTCCACAGCTTGGTTTTAAGGGGAGTTTCAGCATTTAGCAGCCCAGAAGATGACTGATTGTTTTGTTTTTGTTTTTAGTCGCTGGTGGAGACCAAAATAGAAAGATTTAACTCCAGATGTTTTTTCCTGTAAATTTATCTGAAAGTTTCCTTTCAATACATGACTAGGCAAAATTCCCAGGGGAATTTCTTGGGTATTACGATCCAAAGTCACTGACATCAGTCATATTGTGGAGTAAGATATTAATATCACTATTGGGCCATAACTGTCAGTTCTATATTACAGCTATGTTTAAGGTCACATTAAATAAGCTCAATAAATTCAAAGAAATAGTTTTTGTGACTGAAATATAATAACTGTCCTCTTGTTTCGCAGCACAGACGCGTGTGGTTCAAGGACAACAGGACCTTTTCATGTCCCTAGAAATAATTCAGCTCTTTGTAGTAAGATGAATCTGCTCTCCCTTTGGGATGAAATTACATGTTGTGTGTCAAGTTGAGACAGAGTAATACGCTCTGATTATCAAGCAATGCACCGAATCTTCAAGTATCTCCAAGGAATGCTAATCACTCTTCTATTGGATTTTTTTCTGTGACGCCTGCCATTAATCCTCACCACAGTCTCATGTGATGAAACTGTGGCACTCTTTTGAACGTAATTAACTCCCATGATCGCTTTTGAACCTCACTGCATTGAGTGCTCTGATCGAGAGAAATTACACCAGGCTATTGCGGGTATTTAATGGACCCACGAGTGTCAATTAATCTAGAGAAGCTTTTCATTGCACTTTCTTTTCATGTCCACTAGCCCAGGTTTTTATTAAAAAGCTCTTCTACTGAGCCTGTGCTTTTTTGAAATGAACAGCCGTCTAAGGCATTACAATAACCGGGTCCTGTTGTGATTAGCCTGAAGGTGGTAGACCTCCATCACTAACACGTGACACTTTTCACTCCTGACTGTTTTCATTCCTACTAAAGATTTTGGTTTAAATGTTTATGCTGGATTTTAACACAGTGTAGCATTAACATCTACCAAGGAGTGAGGAATACATCAGACATTTGTCCTGATGCAATTCCTATCATACATCTTTGGTTGATCAGCTCCGTAGCGATGGATGAGATGGATATCTAACTGCCTCTTCAGTACAGTAGGTTAAAGAAAAAAAATCTTAAAAAACTAGCTCTTTACAGATGACCAGTTCAGACTGAAAGCCTCTAATGTTGGCCACAAACAACAGTTGTTTTAACCCCTTAAACAGGTGACCAGAATACTTCTTGGTGAAGTTGACCAGGACGACGCACACACGGAGGACCTTCTTTTCTTTTGTGTTGCTTCACAAATAATTGCATCATGTTTGATGTTGTTTTCAGCCTCTGTTTGTTGTTGCTGGCTGTCCTGAACTCTCATTGTAATGGTGGAAATTGAGTAATATTAGGTAACTGGATCTGATGTATGCAACAGTCTATACAATGTACAACATGATTGCTTCTGTGGGTTTTTTTGCCAGTGTGGTTAATGTTTGCTATATGTAGGCATCTGCACCTCATTGATTAAGGTTATGTTTGGTAAAATCAATATTTCTCACAGTTAGAGGAAACCTAATGTATGCTAGCTGTTCATAGGAAAAGACGCTTTGCATGCCCTTCTGTTCAACACAGCTTCCTCGCTGTAAGCTTTTCCTCTGTTACAATAATGCAGCATGACTTCCTGCTTTACTGAATGTAAACATGGGATGTTGTAAGCTGTTAAAAAAGCTCAAGTTATTTTTGGCTTGGCAGTCTTCTATTTGGACTCGTGGTGTGATCTCATTGGGCGTATTGAGGTACACTTATTAACTTCAGTATGATAGCCAGCTGTAGCAAACTTACAGTCACGATGATTTCATGTCTGCAGATCTTCTGTCAAGGTGGTGATGAGCACTGATATTACAGCATCTGGCTGAACAATTATTCCCACAACACTCAGGGGAGCTTTGAGATGATGTCGCATTCCCCCAGTGAGCAGTGCAGCAAACAGCTCTCTAATTCATTGTCTCCAGAGGGAAGCAGAGATGCTGAAAACAAAGCACAGCAACAGATTGTGATAAATGACAGGTTTTCTGGTGTTAAGGTTTTCAAACCATATGTAGTCTTGTTCACGCTAACCCCATTTACCCTCTAGTTTCCAGAAACTAGTTCTCATGTTTTCACTTAGATTTTTTTTTTGTTCATTTTTTTATCCTGATTGCCCAAAATTTAATAAAATATTTAAAGTAATTGTAATAATATGTCAAATACATTGGAAGAAGCTAGTTCCATTAGTTATATTTCTCTTTGCGCTTGCATTAAAAAAAATTATCAAAGTTTCCATGGATGACAGTGTATTGAATATTTTAGATTACAGGATGCCTGACCAGAAAATGGCACATCATCTTTGTTGTTTTTATATATTCATTGATTGGATTGGATTGGTTTGCTTAGTCTTAGTCTTTGTGCACATGCTCTTGCAGTTGGGATACTACACAGGAATACCACACTGCTACCGTTCTAAGTAATTCAATGGGGTCAAAATGTTAATTAAAGTCTTGCTTCTTAAAGGAGCTGTCAGTT
This sequence comes from Archocentrus centrarchus, assembly GCF_007364275.1. Lineage (NCBI taxonomy): Eukaryota > Metazoa > Chordata > Actinopteri > Cichliformes > Cichlidae > Archocentrus > Archocentrus centrarchus. The sequence goes on along the minus strand of NC_044362.1, from coordinate 29,558,491 downwards.
TAGGCAAAGTAAAGTTTTACAGCTTTACATTTTCAGGCCACATTTTTGTTGCCAAGTACCTGCAGCCCATTATCATTGCACCGAGGCTACCACTACTCCACTTAGCATAGCTTCACTGGTATGAGTTGCACAGACTGACTCCAGAACATGATATATTAAAGCTTTGCTGAAGACAGATGTGTTCTGAAAACTCAATAGAAGTCCATAAAGTCTGCAAACCATATTTTGACAAGCAAATTAAGTAACTATGTTTTGTTCATAGCTAATTAAATCTTTTGAAGGATTTGTTGATCATTGTTCTCTCAGAGATGTTAAATTATTGATGTATTTGACTGTGGCCACTCTGCTGATTTTAAGAAATTAATTCATTTAAAGCAACCTTAAAGGTTAAATACACTGAAACAGAATTTATATTGCTGTAATTCTATGCTTTGAGATATGAGGTTGTGGAAAACAATCTATGAATTAAATTTTTATATACTACATACTTGTGTGTCCCCAACTAAAATATCTGATATCGTAGCTAAATGTTATCGTTGGGTAATTTGTTGATTTGTAGGCATTTTAATAGGAGCTCTTGATTCCGCCAGATGGGTTTGGGTTGTTTTTAATGTGGTGATGGGTTGTCAGAGGAACATGACTGGCACCAGCTTAACAGATAATTGTTAAATATTCACTAAATCAGTCTTCCAGAGTTTGCCCAGCTTCTAATCAAAAAGCGTGGTGGGCATCTTGAGTAATTGATGCATAGCTAATGACTTGGTGATTAATAGCTTGGCACAGGCGTGCATAAATGTGGCTGATCCACAGATGAGAAAGGCCTGAAGACAAAGACCCTACAATGTTCTGTGATGCGTCGAAGGCCGTGGAATATTGTCAAGGCATCGCGTCTATAAAAGCCATCTAATTAGCGGCGTAAAGCTCAATGCTGGTTGTGTTAATAAGTGATGGGTGTTAATTAGGTTTGTCCAGGCATATGGAGATTTGCTCTTTGGATTAGCATGCCTGTGAATGACAACAAAGAGAGAAGACACAGTTGGTCTAGTTTGCTGACTCTCACTGACTACAAGGCTTCTGTGACGCAGAGTATCCGATCTCCGGTTGGTGGTTTGATTAATAATATTCAGTTAAAGGTCTTTTGGGTTTTGTAAAGGTCACATTTTCGTTCTTCTTGACAGTGAGGTGACTGTTTCTGATCGGTTTCACCCTCCACTCCACAAGTGCCAGCCAAGAGATGAAAAGACACTAATTACTGACCTCTGTTCACACTAATACTTTTCTCATTTAAATGAGGGTCAGCGGATTCCTCATCTGCATGCAAGCTACACAAAGCAGTTATTAAATACCAAGAGATTTTCTTACCCAGGTCATGAGAGCTGATAAATGAAATCTGCAGCTGCATCTAAGGATCCTCCTGATGTGAGAAACAGCAGTACATGATGCCATTATCCCATACTGTGTGCCTAGCTAAGACAGATGGTCCCGGGTGACCAGCAAAGCATCACCATCAACCTCCCTCCTATCAGCAAAGAAGCTATTGGTGGAACCAGCTCTGTAGTGGGCTAATATTAGCCACAGATAAGGACACCTACAGAGTGGGGACATTTGGCATCAGCTAGGGATATAGGGAAACCTTCAGTCCAGTTATATATATAGCCTGGAGAAAAGAGAGAGAGATGGGTACATGCTGCGATGTTCTGTCACGTGTTTCAAGGCTTTGAAAAATATCTGTGAACAAACTTTTTCCCCCTCTTCAGCATATGATTCGCTTGTAGCCTACACAGGATCTCTTCTCTATAGAGATACACTGCTATCTTTCAGTTGAAGTGAAAATTGTCTAATTGTACAAGGGTAAAATGCATAAGATGCTTTATCTGTTAAGGTTATTAATTTTAGAGCATATTCATTCATATGTCTGAGGTATATCAAAATCTGCAAGGAGCAATGAGGGGGCCCTCTCAGCTGCACACACATCGAGGCAAAGGTTACTTGGGCGTTGTGTCATGCAACTACTGAATACCCCCTTTGCCTGTTAGGTGCGGATATCAATTACATTCCTCTATGTAAATTAAAGCTTGACTCTGTAGGGGGCGCTATCACGCCAATTGCCTTCATCATGATGGAGGTGTGTGTCAAATTTCATGACTTTTTGAGCTTTCCAAGGCCCTCAATAAGCATAAGTCTTTTTTTATGGTGAATCAGCATGCCACGAGGGGGCGCCGTTAAATGAAAACTCACAATTTTTCATACTGAATCAACATCAAGGTCTGATGTTTTCTCAGATCACTTTTGAGGTGAATAGGGTAAAACTGGAAGGAGCAGTACATCCAAGTATAAAATATGACATTTTCTCTCGCCACTAAGTGGTGTTCTAACTAATACGGACTATATGCATATCAATGCATTCTGGGCGGGACTCTTATCAAACCACTGAAATGTGGTGCAACTCAGACAATGTGGCTGTGAGTTACAGCAGTTTCATACTTTATGGTGAAACATCGAAAATCGCCATGCCTCCAGGGTCACGCCTTTTGGTGAAACCTCAGTTTTCAAAATGAAGTAACACCAACTCCTTAGGGCTTTCCTGAACACATTTGAGATGGCTCTGGTCAACCACCTTGAAGCTGTACCTGAAAGTGTAAAACATAGCATTTCCTGTTCCCACTAGGTGGCGCTGTGACTAACTTTAAATGTGGTCATACTGTTGTGTTCAGGGGTGGACCTTTATCACACTTGAGAAGTTTTGGTCTGATTGGATAATGTATGTGTGAATGGCAGCCAATTAAATTTTCATGGCAAATGAAATTTGCCATGGCACCACGGCCATGCCCTTCAACAAAAACTCAAAAGCTTCACCATTTAGATTCATCCAGGGCTGTAGTTTAGACTGGCCAAAGATGAAGTTGGTTCCATTAAGACCCTAGGAGGAGTTCGAAAAAGTACAAGGGCTGGAAATTGCCAAAATGGAGTAGGACAATCAAAATGTTTTAATGTGACAGCGGGCTACAACACTGCCCAAGCCTGGACGCGGCAAATTAGGTCACAAGAACGATGAGGGAAAAGTTCGTAGTTTTTCTGATGTTCACAGTGTTATGAAGTATAAATTAATTCCCAGGAATAAGGCTACCGTCTCAGAGTTTTAATACTGGAATGTCCTGGGGCATTTGAGGAAAGGCCTAAAACTTCTCAAATGTCCACTTCTTCAAACAGGCCTGAATTTCAGGTGGCTGATCATCATTGGTCCATGCACCTATCCCAATCCCTAAACTGCTTGTACCTCATTTTCAGGTACATTCTGCTAGAGACGTGCTTATTATGTGTAGCTTTTCCTGCTATGTTCATAGGTTTTATTATTTCAACAAAAAGAACCAAATGATCAATAAGAACTGTGACGTCCTATCCCCTTCTGTCAGTCGCTCAAGTCATTTTTGGCTGAATTACAAGTGTCTCTTATGCTTTTGCTTATATGTGCACACCCTAAACTGCTCATTAAAAGCAATAAATGCATATGCAGAATCAAAATTGATTTGATTTGGTGTCAAGAGAGTCGCCTGGCCAGAGGAGGTTTAGCATAGAAGGAAAAGACTACCAGAAATTTCTTATCTCCATGAGCTTTACTCTTTGAGTCCCGGCCAATATAAAATTTAAGCAGTTATTATTCATCAAGAGTCGTTGGTACAAAGTGAATCTACATGCAGGGGTACTGGAGAGACACCTCTCGCTCCCAGAAGAGGTTAGCTTCAAGAGAAGAAAAAATTTTCCTTCAGTATCACATTATCACAGACTGCAATTATTTGGACAGTTACACATATGTGTTCTTGAGGCTTAGGCTGCTTCAATATTGCTCATATTAAAGTGCAGCTCTGCACTTTAATGCAGTATCTATTATTTTATTTTAAATTGAATGTGCTGAAGCACAAAGCGTGAAGAACACATATTGTGTTAGGCTGACGATTAGGGTGAAGAACAAAGTACATCAAACGCATGCTTTTCATGTTTTTATCCTTAAAATTAAATATGGGTAGATAAAAAAAAAAAAATCACATGCTGGGTCACTCGCTTCACTCTCAATGTACTTTTTATTACACATTCACATGACTTTGGTTCCTGAGGTTGTGGGGAAGGCCTCCATGGATTAGACTGCATTCTGCAGTACTGGATGAGGTTGAGATTGAGCAACACACTTGTTGCTGTGTTGCTCAAGTAGGTCTAAGCAGTTTTTATGGTGTGACAGGCAACTGCTGTGGGAGCTCACCACCCTCTGCAGTTTTGTTGGTCTGGAACTAACATGCATATGCATGCCAAGGCCCAGAACATTAGATTGTAATGATTTGATCAATGTTTAATGTTGTCTGTTTAATGTTATGTCTCATTGGTATACTTGATATTTGTTTTCTTTCACAGCTGTCAGTCTTAGTTCTTTGCCCAAGTTTGTGATTCACATGAGTACACCTCCCACCTTACACGTTATCAGCACACGTGAGGGTTTACGTGTGTGCTGAGGACGGGGTAACTTTTGTTGTCAATATAAATTAGAAGGTGTCTAACTGAGGAATGGATATGGATTATGACTCGGATTTTCAATGAAATGACTTTTAAATTTGTGCTGTGGTTTTAGTGAGATTGTATGAACTACAGATAGAACAACGGCAAGATTAAAACCTACCTTTAAGGTGGATCCTACCCATACGGTATAAACCTGATAATAGATCATCACCATGGTGGAAATATATATATTTAAAAGTTTATTGTTCATTAAGCATTGTGTCATAAATTTGTAAAAAAGAAACATGCTTAAAAAACTAAAATCAGTACACAAAGTAAGCGCAAACTATGGTCACTTTTATTTTTGGCTCTCCTGTAAAGTTGATGAAATGTCACTTAGGCCTCTACGGCTCTAAATCCTTGTTATGTAATAATGTGGTCTAAGTTTAAAAGTTAGAAAAAGAAATCAATCAAGAAATAGAAATTAAGGCATCCTCCCATCCCATTTATTTAGAATCTTCTCAGCATCTTCCTATGAAGTACAATAAAACAGGGTTGTGTGTACTTGCATTGTGCGTGTTCACATCTTGGCTACACATCTTTGGAGGCAACTAAGTAGTCTGATGGTCTCATCTTAGTCGCACATGTGCATAAACACACACACACACGCACACACACTCTCCGTCTGCTCACCGGCTGCTGTCATCTGCTGGCATGAACACACACCAGCCCGTGTCCTCTGGGGGGGCTGGAGGGCTGTGGGTGGTAGGGCAGGTTTTCTGGCAGGCCTTCAGGTCTTCACCCTGCACACTGGGCTGTCTGTCTGAGCCTCTTTTCTTGTCAACTCAAGGACTCCTCTATCAAGTGTCTGTCACTATCGCTGCCTGTCTCTGCAGATAGCTAACAGATGTCTAAGTCAGAGTTGAGTGAGTGACATGGCATCGCGTTGAGGGTGGTGGGATTATGCAGCATGTAAAAGGATTACAAGTGAAATGCTACCGGATGTCTGCTGCTGTTGATGTGGCAGAAAACATAGTAGCCCTCTCAGATTATCAGCGATGTCAAGAGCATTTCACTGCTTTTGAGTCAAATCTACATTGACAACCTTTTAGGGATGACTATGCATTTCTAAAACGCAAAGCTAATACCTTCTGAAGGGATTCTTGAACCCCTAAAGGCCCATGTAAACCTTTAAGGTTAAAAAAAATTCCCTCTTACACCCACTGCTGTTTAGTTTTACATGTAGGCCTACATGCAGCTTTTCCAGAAAAACCTCTTTATAGTGTTTTACTCTTTCTCCAATTTGTTCAGGTATTTTTCCAGTCATAGGAATCAAACTTGTCACTGATTAGGGATTGCTGTGGTAATGGAGCAACACAGACATCAAAGAATCTTGAATTAAAATTGCTGCCAGAAGTTATGTTTTTAAAAATATAGGCGTAAGGACAAATATTTAAAAAAAAAAAAAAAAAAAGATGTAGATTTGTTAATTCCCATTCTGGAATATTTGGATAATGTGTTAAACGGACCGAACTAAGTTGCTGTCATTGTTAGATGGTAATAAACATACCGGTGCCTTCAGTCTTCAGCACATGTACTGCACTAACGATGGTACCGAACAGCAAACGTGAATCACTGAAGTTAATCTTTGCTGAAGTTGGTGTGCTTTACAGGTGAAAAGTGATGGCCAGGTAATAAATGAACTCCCCTGTCTCTCCATAAGCTCAGCACCACAACTCCACAATAAAGATGAACGGCAGTGACTTAATTACAAACAAGAGAAAACAATCACCATCCGCCCTATGAGGACTACTTTGACACAGCTGACACACACCAGGTGCTGATGATGTACTAGAGTGTATTATGTTGAAATGTACTTTCAGTGTACTGTATATTGAAGTATTCATAAATAATTTTCCAATGTTTTGTCAACATAATGCTGACAGGTACACCACCCACACCCACTGAAACCTCATTAATAAAGATTCTGATTCTGTCAAGAAATACCTGAAAATGTATGGATTTCATAAAAGTGTTCCTTATGGTGAGTCTATCTAGTTCAACTATAGAGTTCACCTGGTGGAAAAATCCAACATATAACCCAACAATCCCGTGCATGCAAATTATTATTAACTTCACTAATTACTCTGTCTCGTTAAGCATTTCCTACTAGTTTAAAAAGACAATACTGGAGCTCATCTGAGACAATTTTTCCATCAGACTAAATTCATAATAATCATAGCATGCTAAGATCCAAGTTTTTTCTCAAGGAGGGATTCTATGAAGATATTCTAATTAAATTATTACACATAAGAAAAAATTATAAGGAAAAAAGGATGAGCATCAGATTTGATTTCCCTGGAGTCTTAGTGTCAAATACAGTAATGTACAGTAATAACATTGTTATCTTTAGTTTTACTCAAGGGAAACTAAGGATATGTGGATGAACAGGTAACACAACCAGTTGTAAAACTGTGGAATAAAAAAATATAGATCACATTTGAATTTGAATTTCCCTGAGGGAGCCTTCCTAAAGGGATGAGTAAAGTTTTTTTTTTTTAACTGAACTGAATTTGCTCACACTGTGTTCACTGAATGCTCATGTAGTGCCTAATTTCCAGGTTTTCTGTATTATCAGTCATCATGCTCTGCAAAACTGTAGATAATGGCTAAAATGTAAAAACTAAATGTTGTGTCAATGTTATCTCTTGTGCAGATGCTTTTCTGTCCCTGATTTTAACATTAATGCTTTATTACTATTATGCTGATAATCTTCATGAAACCTATAATTATGTTTTGAATGGATCTTCACTCTGCTGGGGAAATCACTTAAATCTCAGAGGCTTTTTGTTTAATTTGCAAGAGATGGGATTTTAATTCCATTGGCTAATGAAAACTAATGAAAACTTAGATTCAGATTTCAGTCATAGATCAGCATATCAATAGCGCTGATGCAAGGCATTTTAATTCATTAACCAGCCTCGAATAAGGATCCCTTATTAAACATTGCTCTGGCTTTTAACTTTACATACTTTCTGCACCATTATTTACATTTCAGACATTCAGTTCAAGCCTGTAAACAGTAAGACTTGCCGTGAATGTGAAGAGACTGTAGGTTCACATCTTTAAGGAATTTGATGGACGTGTTTGTGGTTACAAGGTTTGAACTTTCAGGTCACAGCGTTACCCTGTAACCACAAATCCAACCTTTAAAGGAGCGCATTTCAAAAGAACCAATAATCTTCAACAACAAGTGTAATTTATGGGTCAGTGTAGCTAAGTCACGGTAGATTAATTCAGAGACATGAAGCAGGGCAGTGCCAGAGACTGAACTGAATGAAATGTTGAATGGACTCCCCTCACATGGTGCAGGGGGAAGTGAATTCTAATTCAGCCATAGTGCTGCACAGCTTACTAATACAGCGCTCAGAGTGCAGGATGGAGGCCGCGTACGGTGAGCAGTGAATAAAGACTAGGATCAAGGCCAAACCAGACTCTGAGGTTCCGACCTTGAGGTTGCGAAGTCTCCACATGCACTGGCTGAGAATAATGATAACTTGCCTTTATATACTGTATATGTGCAGGTCGCATTGTTGCAAACTCTCCAGTAGTTAGTGCTGAAAAAAAAACTCCTGTTTGTTTAAATAAACATAATGTTAACTGTCCTTGTGTCCATGCTGAATCAACACAAGCCCGTTTCAGAGAGCAGAATTTAGAGCCTTTTTTAAAAAACAGAAAAACGGTTCACATACACTGTAAAAAAATCTTAATTGTAAGGGGAAAGTAGATAAAGGAATAGAAATGCAAGAAATGTGACAGGACTCGAACCGGAGGCATCGCTGTTAGGATTCCTAGAAATAAAGATGCTCAAAAGAACTCGTATCCTGGTACAAAAACTTGAACATTACAGGCTTCAGGTACAGGAACTGGAATATAACATAAATTGTTTATAATGAGCACTCTACAAGAGTGAATTATCCACTAATCATGCAGCTGATCTAATCTGGGGCATGCCCATGTGCTGAAGGGTCCTTTGGCAGTAGAACTTCGAGTTGCCCCTGATGACAGAGTTAATGAGAAGTGCATTGCAAAGCATTTTGTAGAACTACTGAAGTTAAATGGCAAGACTCCTATAATTGGAAGTAATAATAAATAATAAGTTATTGTCTCTGTGGTCTATGATGTTTATAGATGACACTGTGATCTGTAGTGGGAGTAGGGAGCAGGTGGAAGAGAGCCTGATGAGGTGGAGGTATGCACCAGAGAGAAGGGAAATGAAAGTCAGTAGAAGCAAGACAGAATACATGTGTGTGGATAAGAGGGAAGCAGGTATAACAGCGAGGCTGTAGTGATGGTGGGAGAGTTTAAATACTTGGAGTCAACCATCCAAAGCAATGAACAGTGCACAAGACAGGTGAGGAAGAGAGTGCAGGCCAGGTGGAGTGGGTGGAGACAAGTGGCAGGGGTGATTTTTGACAGAAGGAAAGCAGCAAGAGGGGAAGGGAAGGATTATAACAGAGCAGTGAGACCTGCTACAGTATGATGAGTAGTTTGGAGATGGTGGCTCTAACAAAATGACAAAAAGCTGAGCTGGAGGTGGCAGAGTTGACGGTTTTCATTGGGACCAACCAGAATGGACAGGATTAGTGTGTGTATCAGAGACAGTTCAGGCCGAGCACTTTGGAGACAAAGTTAGAGAGGCAAGGTTTGGACCTGTGCAGAGAAGAGAGAGTGGATACACTGGACAAAGGATTCTGAATATGAAGCTGCTAGGAAGGAGGAAAAGACCACAAAGAAGGACAGGGTGAGATGAAGGCAGATGATCAGCTGTGGTGATCATCTTTGTAGTGTCCATTTTATTTCCACATTCTGGCTTAAAAGCACGTGAACAGCTTGAAGTCAGAAGAATTACTTCCCACCTTTGGAAATGGAACAAGTATAGGAGAACACAAAATGTAGGGTTTCATGTCACTTCCTTTAGATACTTTTAAGTTCACCTATGTAGATTAATGTACCCATTTCATACACAAAAATACCAATATGATTGCTAATATTTGTTTGAACCGTGCCACAGCTGAAATATCAGCGTGTCATCAAACAGTATTTAGAGAACCAGGGTAAAATACTCTGTGAGCCAGCAGTTTGGCACACATAAAGAAGGCTTATAACATATTTTTATTAAACTATTTTATAGTATACTGATAATTCAAACATTAAATTTGCTTCAGATAAGCAAAAATGTGAGGGTTTTCTTTCAGGTCATGTGCAAAAAGCATGTTATTCAAATTTATACCACGTTTCCTCATCCCGGTAGTGTGAAACAGCATCGGTAAAGAATAGCCAACATGCACTGCATTCATTCATGTTGCATGTTTGCACAAAATATTTTCTGTAGTAAAGCCTGAAGCAAATACCTTCAGCTTCTTGCCAGTACCTAGTCAGAACATTTTTCTTTATATTTTCATTGTATGCACAAATTTATCAGTGATAACCATGCCTGGAAGTGCTGGATGATGTCAATACAGAGTCGCTGTGTGTTTGTGCGTAAACGTGCCCTGTATTTTTTTTTTTTCCTAACCATTCACAGTTTGGAGCAAAAATACATCAACATATTATACTTGACAGTCATATCTCATAAAAAAATGTGTATTTTATTTAATACCTGTGACATTTGTTTGGCATTTGAAGCCGCCTCCACATCGTTCTCATGCAGGACGCACAGGAATCAGATCAGCCATTTATGGATTTAAATCCCAGGATCAGAGTGTTTCTCGTAAAACACCCTTGAGTTGAATTCTCGATGACATTTACATCTGGCGATTGCTATTTTAGATAGGCAAAGCACCTAGCAGGTTATTCAGATGTCATTGGCATAGTAGGCAGCATTTCAGTTGAAATTTCCTTTCGCCTCTTCGAGATAGAGTTGAGAAAATACGAGCGTCACTAAAGCTGCCTGGCAGAGTGACATTTCCATTACGGGTGGTGTTGTGACAGTGGGGAGTTGGGTGCAAATGAGAGCATGCATATGTGAGACTTGATGGTGCACATGTGGATTTGGGCAGTGCTCAAACAGTGTGAGCTTGTATGTGCAAATGTGCATGTGTTTGCATGTTGTAGCAGGTGGTTTTTTTTGTGTTTGTACATGTGTTTATCTGCATTTGCATGTTGGTGTCAAGACAAATTATTGGAACAAGCCTATTCTATGTTCACATGTCCATCACTGTCACACAAATGGAAATGTCAGAGTTTTCTAGTCAATATTTTTAATGCTGAGGGTGCGTGTGTGTGTTTTTAACACAGCTTTTGGTATTTTATTACCAAAATTGATGTGCATCTATGAATAAAAGTTAGATAGATAGATATTTTATTGATCCTGGAGGAAATAAGGGCAAAATGCTGTCCTGATGTAAAATGCTGTCAGTTTAAGTAATTCAGTTGTTTCTTGGCCTGTACTCTGTACAGGTCAGAGATGAAAGGACCCAAATCCAGTACATCAGTGGCAGGGTAAAGGTCAAAATCAAAATCCTGAATCAAAGTAAGCAAACTAGATGAGGAGCAAGCAAAATTTAAGCAGAAAGTCACATAGAAGGAAAACTGAAAAGTGCAACATTCAACAAGAAAAACGAGAAAATGCTTGAAAAGTGTGGCTATTTGGAGAACCAGCTAAATCTTGCCTGGAACAAAGGAGTGCAAGAAGGTATTGTAATGATCCATGATGGACGTTATTGCTAAATGTGTGTCACAGTTATTGTTCTCTTTAAGTTAGGTTGTTTTGGGGTTGAACCGGAAGGAGATGTGGGGGGTCGCTCTTGGGAGGGAGGTCTCTTTTTTTTCTTGTGTGAGTTAGAGTTGGCTGTATCCGGCGAGAGCTGTTCTGTGTGTGTCCGGCCTGATTAAATGGTGTTAGTAACGAAACCTCTGCCTGGTGCTTGGGTGACATAACGGAACGTTACAGTATCTTCTGAAAATAATTGAATGATTGAACATGCTGATCCACAGCAGAGCAAGTAATCACAAAAGGCAGGACATGAAACAGACTGGCAGCGAAATGAATGAAATGACCCAGAAGGAGCTGCATGACGGCCATAAAAAGAGCTGGTTTGGAGTCTCCAAGTGTAAAGGAAAGGTGCTTCAGTGCTTTAATTACCTCCTTTAGCAGAGGATCACTGGATATCTGAAAAGCAAAGCACCATCTGCAACCTAACGCCATCATTAACCAAACTGATTATACATGAAGTAACATAGATCATCATGTAAATTACTGCTGTCTAATATGCAGACATGTTTTTGAACTTGTTAAACCAATAGGCAATCTATGAACGTAGCAGTAGTGTAATAAAAATCTGCATAATATGAAGTTGCTGCCTGATAATTAGCCAGGTTTAAATGATCAAAGTAAAGTGAAGGTTTTAGTAAACTGGTGTTTGTGCAGTTGGATTTTCTGAGCACTGTGGTCCTCTCCTCCTGCATCCCTCTGAGTTCTCCATTACTGCCACCTCATCAGGTTTTCCTCTGAGGTCAAGGAAAGGTGATTTGGAAAAGACCCAAGTTTCTTTTTTGGACTATTAGACTTCTACCATGTAATTAAATGAAACGCAAAGCAAAGCTAGGTAATAGCCAGAGCTTGGGATGCTGTAACCGAGTCACACACTCTCTTCTCACAGCATCAACATCCATGAGTTTCCAAACTTTCAAATCCAAGTCAGACCAGCTGGACCGGTCTCAGTTAAACCACTAACCATGATAAATGTACAAAAATTCATCATGGTTATGGTGTTGATGACAATACATTACACGGGGACTGCATGGTGTCATAAGCAGTGTTTACACACACCGTGTACAGGAGACCGTCTCTATCACAAACATCAGGTTTTCAGATGAAACCATCAGTTTGACAGCATTTCCTAAATCCAGCAAATGATGGACGAGTACCCAGAGGATCAACCCAATAAATTAAGAGAACAGCAGTCTAATCATGTTAGCAACACCCACAGACATCTGGTAAACACTTCAGCCGGAACCATGCAAATGAACTCTGGCATAATGGTCGCCCAATTATGGATTTAACTGATGGGGGGGGGGGCAAAGGGGGAGGTTTGTGACTGAAATTATGACTGAGATGATGTGTATATATGTTTTTTAAGTAAAAAAAAACATATATATATTGCATGTATTTTTTTTCATGTGCAATGAATGCTTGCATGTGCACCAAGGAGGTGTTTGTGTGTTTGTGTCCGTTTTCATTTGTGCTTAATTTTCTTGTGTCTAAGGCTCATACATTTATATTACATTTTTTTCATGCATATGTGTTTATGCAAATATATATCGTTACATGTGTGTGTTCGGATGTTTATATATTTTTTTTCCCCAGATGCATTCAGAGAGGACCTTTTGTGCATTTCTGTATGTTTGTGCACATGTGCTCCCCCCTGCAGACTTCCCCATCTCTGTCTGACAGCGTGACAAATTTACATTACGGAGCTCACCTGTTGACATGAAAGATAACTATCAATATTGCCATGGTAACTGTGGCCCTGCTGTTACCAGAGACCTACAATGCCACGATGCAGTGTGTGTGTGTCTGTGTGTGTGTGTGTGTGTGTGAGAGATGGAGTTGGGGGGGGGTTGCTGTTGCTTACAGGGGTTGGATGTTCTTTTCCAGAGGTATAGTCTGCGACACAGCAGGTAGGTGACAGGGATTACAGCCGCAGCCAGAGGTAAATAATATGACCACGCTGCTCATCCCTGTGCAGAAAAGCCTCTATATTTCTGAGTGGTTGCCTTGGCAACTAGGAGCAGAGAGTGGCCCTAATTTTGTGTTGGACTCCCTGAGACAGATGAGCTGTTCAGCATTTTGAGGAAGGTTCCTCTTGAATGTTTCTTTTTTTTTTTATGAAGTGAAAGATAGTGAGCGATACAGGTTTTGTTTTCTGTGGATACTATAGCTCTGCTGCTGTTAAGCGAATACACTATACTATATATGTAATATGCAGCCAACTCAGCAGGCATTTAAAGTAGGCTAACAAAACCAAGCCCTTAACCAAATGCAGTTTAGCATTACTTCAGTTTTAATGGCAGCTTGAACATAAACCACGAGTCATATCTGATAAAGAGTGCTTCAAAATTCTCGTGACTTTTCCCAAAATAAGGTTTAAAAAGCTTTTTTTTTCCTAGTAGGTTATACTTGCACTCAAAATGCACAGAATTTCATAACATTACTGCTTCATTTACAGCATATCCCAGTGCTGACACGATTAGCACTTCAGGTAACTGCCCTGCTAATTGACATTTACCTACATGTTTATAATGAGACGTTAGCTATGTGCTTTTATCTGTGCAAGAACATGATTATCCAGTATGTTTCCCAGCTCAGCTATCATAAAACAAATGGCTCATTTTGGGGAGTGACGGGGCAGCCACCACCAGGATGAAACCGATGATCCCCCGTGAACAGCGCTCAGTGATGGTGGAGAGGACGAACTCCCTTCGAACAGGAAGAATCCTCAAGAGAACCAGACTCAGGTAGGAGAAAGAAGAAAGAACAGAGACGCATAGAGAGACCATAAAACTATAAGAAAGAGTAGACAAGTTAATGACATGATGGCATTTCAAAGTGGGAGGATTGGGGAAAAAAAAAAAAAGATTACTCTCAGTTATTCCACTCACTGCAGTGTGTTTCTGCTTTTTGATTGAATGATGCTTCTTTCCCAGTTTAAGTAAATTTCACCATCCAGTGCTTATTGGCTTCTGTTCTGTTTCCATGTGAATAAATTACAAATGATTTAGGCTCAACTTCAATAAAAGTGAAACTGCATTAAAAAGGCAAAATAAATGGATGCTTAAGGATTAGTCTATTTGAGGAACTCATTGAGGAAGGCATTAGAAACAGGTGAAGTTATACAAAAGTCCCAGGTGCAACACACACCTGTACACATCATATTCCAGATGTGTCATACAGACAAAAAATAAATCATTGAATTGGGTTGGGAAGTGGCAAGCTGGAGAGCAAGCGGTGCAAAATCATTCCTTTTCAGTAGCCTTGATAATTTTCAACACAAAATGACACATTAAAATGTGATAATAGTGTATTCCTATCACGCTGCTTCGGCACACTGCTGAGCTTTACAGATGCACGTCTGCATGTTATAGCTTTCTTCTGCCAGTTGGGAATTGTTAAAAGGAAAAAAACTGAAACTGAAAATGTACAGTACTCTTCTTCATGTTTTCTGCTGCTGATTCTTGAGCTTTGCCCTCTGAAGACAGAATCAACAGATGACAGATGGGCATCTTTGTTCTGGAGTGAAGCAAAGTGATAAAAACCGAGTAAAACTGTCCAATGAAGCCATTTGTTGTCACATATTTACATTCTTAACTCACCATTTTGAGTGCTTGAATGGACAGCTATAAAATGAACTCATATCAGTGTTAAAATACTTATTTTGGAATGCTGTATGCTTCTAACGCTTAATGTAGAAGATGAGGATGGTCCGTAGAGCAATTTTCAGTTAGTCATTGAGGGAGGTTGTCAGCTCCGATGGCAATTCCAACACTTATAATTTTTTTTTTCTGGTTAGGTTTTAATGGTACACGTGCTAAATTCTTTTGGGTGTTTGTGTATTAAATTGCCATCTGCAGTGTAGAAGATGTGTGGTCAGAGGCTCAGCAGATTGTATATGTTCACAAAATGTGGCATCTAAAATGTGAGAATTTCTGACAAGTCCGCAACTTGCCATGTTTGATTTTAAACAACACCTGGTCCAAATGCATGTGGAGCGGTACAAATATGAGTGTACATAGTGTACTGCGTGGAAGTTTACAAAGTGAAGTATCTGGATTGAAACACAGTGACTGTGCTTCTCATTTGTGTTTTTTTTTTTGTGTGCTTCTTTTAGATGTTATACAGAAAACAGACACTGTTTTGCAGCTGTAAAAGGTCATATGATAGTATAACAGATATAAAAGTGCATCAATGTTTTTCATTTGCCTTACTCAAGGAGTGGGAGGCACAGCAACATCAAATTTACAGGTGTTTTTGCACATGTAAACATAATACGAATGCATCACCAGACCATGCCATGTTTGTGCAGCGTTTGCCATGTGCACAGGTACGTCCTCAACAGGAGTTACACTATATTGCCAAAAGTATTCGCTCACCCATCCAAATCATTGAATTCAGGTGTTCCGATCTCTTCCGTGGCCACAGGTGTATAAACCAAGCACCTCGGCATGCAGATTGCTTTCACAAGCATTTGTGAATGAATGGGTTGCTGTCAGGAGCTCAGTGAAGTCCAGCATGGTACCGTGACAGGATGCCACCTGTGCAACAAGTCCAGTTGTGAAGTTTTCTCCCTACCATATTCCACAGTCAGCTGTTAGTGGTATCATCAAGAAGTGGAAGCTACTGGGAACAACAAAGCCATGAAGTGGTAGGCCACGTAAAATCACAGTGTGTGGGTCAGCGGATGCTGAGGGTCATAGTAAACAAATCAGTGGAGACGTTTTCTCTGATGGGTGGGTCTGGGTTTAGCAGTTGCCAGGAGAACGGTCCTTGTCTGACTGCATTGTGCCAAGTGTAACATTTGCTGGAGGGGGGGATTATGGTGTGGGACTGTTTTCATAAGCTGGGCTGAAAGGAACTCTTAAAGCTTCACCATATCAAGACATTTTAGTCCATTTCATACTCCCAATTTTGTGGGAACAGTTTGGGGATGGCCCCTTCCTGTTCCAACATGGCTGTGCACCAGTGCACAAAACAGGTCCATAAAGACATGGATGAGCAAGTTTGGTGTGGAAGAACTTGCCTGGCCTGCACAGAGTCCTGACCTCAACCCGACGGAACACCTTTGGGATGAATTAGAGCGGAGAGTGTGAGCCAGGCCTTCTCTCCAACATCAGTGTCTGGCCTCACAAATGTGCTTCTGGAAGAATGGTCAAAAATTCCCATAAACACTCCTAACCTTGTGGAAAGCCTTCCCAGAAGAGTTGAAGCTGTTATAGCCACAAAGGGTGAGCCTACATCATATCCCTCTGGATTAAGAATGGGATGTCACTCAAGTGCATATGCGTGGGAAGGTTGATGAGTGAATACTTTTGGCAACATGGTGTACACGATCTCCAAAACAAAAAGTGTAAAGGCATGCATAGAAAGATAAACTGTTATGCTGCTCATGTCTTCTTTTACTGGTGATCAGATAGAGACTAATTAAGATGAGTCTGTAAACGAAGAATGGCCTTCGCCACAGTTTTGTCCAAATGACTGAAAAAAAGCAAAATAAAAAAAAGTATGTCTAATTTAATTTTCAGAAGAGTCAATATGTTGCGGAGACAGTAATGCACTGCCCAGCATCTCATCTCCCACACTCAGTAATTCATTTGCTTTAAAGTCATTAACAAATGACCTTTGAAAACTCTGCGGTGGAAGTGAGTCATTTTCTCAGTTCATCGTTTCAATTCCCAAAATGTGTATTTTGGGTATTTTTATCAGAGCTGTTTTATCCCGTATTGTTTTTACAGTCCGCACATGGTCAGGAAGCAAATACAGTCAAGTTCTGACAATGACAGTGTGGCAACAGCAACAACAAACCGTTCGGGAACATTAATAACATCTTTCACTTTCTGTCTCTCTTTCCTGGCTCAATATCTTTCTGTCCCTTTTCCAGCATCTTTCACTCGGTCTCACTGTCATGTGGTGGACAATAAATCAATAGAGCATCACTGAAGGAGACGTCTGTGGGAAAGTGAGGAAATAGGAGACCTCAGGGTTGAGAGAGGGAAGAGGCCGGGCTGTTGGATTGTCAAATGAAGTCTGTCCCTCTCGCTTTCTCCCACTAGGTTACTGTGTGTGCGTGTGTGCCTGTATTAGTGTGTGTGTCTGTCGGGGTGAGCCATAAACTGTCTCAATAAGAGATGAGATAAAAATTTTACTGCTCTGTGTGTGTGTGTGTGTGTGTGTGTGTGTGTGTGTGTGTGTGTGTGTGTGTGTGTGTGTGTGTGTGTGTGAGTGAGTGAGTGAAAGAGAGAGAGAGACCCTCGGTGGTGCAAACGTGAGCCAAAACTGTCAAACTGAGAGATGAGTTAAAAATTTTACTGCTGCATCTGTGCATGTGTGCATGTACCGGTATGTCTGTATTTGTGAGGGCCATAGAGTTTTATGCCATCAGAGAGAAAGGACATCTGAGGAGTGCGAGGACATTTTATGCCAGCTCTTATTCTGGAGCTGAGTTTCAAAGTGTTGTTTGAGGATCAAGTCTTGATTTTAGGCTTTTGGTTACAATTATGTTACGGTTAGAGTTGCTGTGAGGGAAGGCACGTTATTGTGGAACATTTGTTTCAAAGTAATATTAATTTGATTGGAAAATTAAAAAATTATTGCATGCACATCCATACATGACTCTGTGTCCATTCAACTGATATGCCTTTCTCTGTTTTTTATTTTTTTTTATTTTTAATGGAAGGTGGGCTTCATTCATAATGTATCATGGAGACGAGTGCATATAAAGCATTACCAGACTCCATCATATTCCAGACAGTAAACTGTCTGGCAACTGTCCCACTAGCACTGCCCAAGGCAGCCTGACACACACACACACACACACACACACACATGCATGTGAGCAAACTCACATATGAGTAAACCAAAGCACTCCTATTCAAATATTGATCCGCAGCCTTCTGTTTTCAATTCAGCCTCACTTATGAAATTCTCTTACAAATCTACTTCAAAGGCAGCAAGTGGCCGAGGGTGGCGGTCTGCAGCAACACTGGCCAAATTATGCTGCGTGAAATATGGGTTGGTGCTGCATGTGCAGGTTCTTCCATTCATTTTACTTTGCATTCATAAGCAGGCCAGCCCTTTGTTTGTGTCTGTTTGCTTGTTTTTTGGTTAAAAGTGGTGAATATATTGTCTCTGTGTCAGTAAAATACTAATTTAACAAAGCCTTTTCCTTACCTCTTCTGTTTTAAATGATTTGTCTGATTGCACATTCAGTGTAGCTATAAAATGAGACGTAGGGTGTCTAAAGATTAGGGCAGCAGCTTTTTTCCATCTTTCAAAAAAGAAAAATACACAAGTCAAAATCAATGCATCCCACTGTGTGTGGTTTTTAGCTAAAATAATAAAAATAACCATGGTCATTGTATCTCAGAGTACTGATAACAGTCCTTATGCTTAAAAGTCCTTCTCTTTTGTAAAAAAAGAAACACACTGAATATATGAATAGCGTAAATCTCACCACTAGCATAGTTGACCTAAATCAACTGTGATCCCAATGCAAGCTCAGAGCTTGAAGTCTTGTAAGATGGATCCTCTCATGATCACGAGCTTGTGACGATCTAGGTGCCCCACAAGATAAAAGTTTCCAACCCTTTGAGGAAGTTTAAGGACTAAATTGAGTTGCAGCTGATAAAATCTCATAAAGCGAAAAGAAATAAATGTCAGTTGAATCTCATTAGGTGCGTGCTACTGGAAGTAATACCTTCAATCTAAATAACCCCCCCAAAAAGAAGACTCAAGAATAATGAACCTGTGGAGTTATGTGTTCTTAAGCAGTTTTAATTATTTCTACTTTGTTTCTGGTCTAAATAAACAATATCCATCAGCAGGCACACACCATTGGAACTAGTGGCACGCAGACAAACATGCACCTTGCCAACAGGACATTATTTAATCAATATAGTCAGGAACAAGCAGCAGGGACAAATATATAAATAGAAAGTCAACCACCAGCAGCAGCTTTCCATAAAATAATAACTAATGCAAGCATCATAAAGGACATCTCATAATAAAGCTTTAATTTTTCCAAAGGGAATAAATAAATCTAGCTCGAGGGTTGTTTGCAGTTCATTTAATTTAGAAGATGCATAAATCCCATCCTGCCAAGATTACTATATAAATAAGGAGAACCTTTACACTTGTTATTGGATTGGACTGAAATTAATGAAATGAGAGACGTAAGTTAAGCTCTAGATGATTATGAGATGCACAATGATAGATGCAGTGAGGACTTTTACATGGTAACGCACACTTATGATTGTGGTGTATTGGACCTTCGGATATGGGGAAATGTGTTTTTGATTGTACTCACTCCCACACACAAGCTGACCTGTTTTGGATGTGTATTATACATTTGTGTATAGATTATGCAAGGTTGCATGCGGCCACACTTCCTAAAATCCCAGACTGAACAGAATGTGAGTCTGTTTTCATTCATATGTGTGTGTTAGTTGTGACTTCAATTTGCACTAGCTATTGATTGGCCTGTAAATAATTATCTACTCTGACTAAATAATCAATGTGATGGAGTGACAGTG
Organism: Archocentrus centrarchus; assembly: GCF_007364275.1. NCBI lineage: Eukaryota > Metazoa > Chordata > Actinopteri > Cichliformes > Cichlidae > Archocentrus > Archocentrus centrarchus. Next base: position 29,538,697 of record NC_044362.1, on the reverse strand, counting down.
TATCCATTGACAAACCGGATACTTTTCTGAATGAGTCATTTTTGGTCCGTTTGGGCCACAGAACACAAAGATAACAGTGCAATAAATCGTTTTTCTTCTTGTTTCCCCTGCAGCAGGCTTTCTACAGGTGGATAGATGGGTTTCAACTGCTTTACAGCCTTGGTGAGAACAGTTCGATCCTAACTAGACTTTTAAAAAGCTGTCAATATTGGATCGTATTGTGATTCTAATGTATTTATTACTGTACTGATACTATTCAAGTGGGTAGGAGGGAAACTGTCCTACCTTTTTGTGATGTTAACAGACTTGGACTCCAAAATCAAATAACTCATATACCTGTTGGATGGATTGCCTTAAAATGTGGTACACACATTTATAGTGCACATAGGATAATCCTACTTCTACCTGAATTAACACCTTTTGAATGGAATATGCTCCTACATGAATTGCCACCTTATTGTGGTGAATGGGTTTGTGTGTCCAAGTGATCCCAAGAGCTACTGTATGTTGTAGGGTCTCCCATGACAAACTGGTCCTGGGTGAGGGACCAGACAAAGAGCCATTCCGGGATAGGGTTACCGGGAGCCCCACCCTAGAGCCAGGCCTGGAGAGGGACCTCGAGGGAGACCGTCTGGTGGCCGGCCATTAACCCGTGGTGCCCGGGCTGACACAGCCTGAAGTGGATATGTGGGCCTGCCCTCCTGTAAGCCCACCGCTCACAGGAGTTGTCATAGTGGTCGGGTGCAATGTGTGTCGAGCAATGGCCAAGGGCGGAGGCCCTGGAGGACTGATCCCTGGCTATCGAGACTGGCTACTGGGACGTGGAATATCACCTCTCTGGTGGGGAAGGAGCCTGAGCTAGTGCATGAGGCTGAGAGATACGGCTAGATATCTCTCAGCCGCATGGCCTGGGCTCTGGAAACAGTCTTCTGGAGAGGGCCTGGACTTGCCCTCAGTGAGAGGAAACAAGCTGGGGTGGGTATTCTTGTATCCCCTCGGCTTGCTGCCTGTACGTTGGAGTTTTCACTGGTGGACAAGAGGGTTGCTTTCCTTCGGGCCGGGGAACCGGTCCTGACTGTTGTTTGCGCTTATGCACCAAATGACAGTTCAGAGTACCCATCCTTTTTGGAGTCACTGAACAGGGCGCTCGAGGCTGCTCCATCTGGGGACTCCATCATCCTACTGGGAGACTTCAGTGCTCATCTGGACAATGACAGTGAGACCTGGAGGGTCGTGTTTAGGAGGAATGGCCAACAGTGGCCTGAACCCGAATGGTGTTTTGTTATTGGATTTGTTCATAACAAACACCATGTTCAAACATAAGGATGTCCACAAGTGCACGTGGAAACAGGACACCCTAGGTCACAGGTCAATGATCAGTTTTGTAACTCGGGTGAAGAAAGGAGCTGAGCTGTCAACTGATCCCCACCTGGTGGTGAGTTGGATGCTGGACAGACCTGGTGCACCTAAAAGTATAGTGAGGGTGTGCTGGGAACGCCTGGCAGAGGCCCAAGTCCACAAGAACTTTGACAGCATTCCGAGGGAGGCTGAGGACACTGTAGAAGGAATACTTCAAGGATCTCCTTAATCCCACTGACACGCCTTCTGTAGTGGAAGCAGAGTCTAGGGATGAGGGGGATGACTCGCCCATCACTGGGGTGAGGTCACTGAGGTGGTTAGGCCCCTGGGGTGGATGAGATTCGCCCTGAGTTCCTGAAGGCTCTGGATGTTGTAGGGCTGTCTTGGTTGACACACCACACAACATTGCGTGGGGATCTGGGCCAGTGCCACTGGATTGGCAGACTAGGGTGGTGGTCCCCAGCTTTAAGAAGGGGGAATGGAAGGTGTGCTCCAGTTATCGGGGGATCAGACTCCTCAGTCTATGCTAGGGTGTTGGAAAGGAGGGTCCGTCCATTAGTCAAACTTCAGCTTCAAGAGGAACAATGCAGTTTTCATCCTGGTTGCGGAACACTGGACCAGCTCTTTATCGTCTCGAGGAACGGTCGTGGAACTGTTCGCAGGCGAGTGTGAAGCGGCTGGCATGAGAATTAGTGCGCTCGTGTGGGAGGGGCTCAGAGTTGAGCTGCTGCTCCTTCACATCAAAAGGCGCCAGTTGAGGTAGATCGGGCATCTGATTAGGATGGTTCCTGGGCACCTCTTGGGTGAGGTGTTCCAGGCATGAGCCGCATGTTGGCCAATAACTCCACCCAAAGTCACTACTGTTCTGACTCTGGCTACAAAATGGCAAGATGGCAGTTTCTGCCATATCGTCCATCTTTTTTATACTGTCACTAATGTTTAGCATGATGGCGTTAGTATTTAGTGCACTTTGTCACTGTCTCATTTTTCTTTCACTTGTAATAATATGAATACATTTAATAATGAACAAAAAAAAATGATGCAATTAGTTTTGAAAACCCTATGACACCATAACCTCTGTTTATTTACACATCCAATAAATGTATTTTTTTTCCTCTTTAGGTGAGTTGTGAATTTACTTTACCTCAAATATCTCCTGAAAAACTGCACTGACCAGAGTCCCCTTTTTAACAATGTCTGGATTTAATCTGCAATACTTTTGTGGACTTGCTGGCACTTTGTAAGAAACGCCTGCTGTTTTGCTCAGATTCTTTTAAGACAGTGGTGTCAGATGATTTACAGTTCTCTCCATCCACCTCCACCAACCTCCACGGTTTCCCGTATAGCCACATGTTTCACCTCTCTTCACTGCAAAACATGTCAACACGCCATTAAGAGCCGAGCCTCCAAATCCTGTTTTAATTAAAGAGTTTACAAAATTAAAATGCAAAACATCTTTCATGACAAAATAAATGAACAACACTCGCTTGAAAAACCGAATCATGAAAACAAGCTGTGCTGTTGGGCTGATCCATATTTTTTCACTGTTTATTTTTTTCTAATTCTACACCATGTTTTCAGAATTGGAAAGGTTTGAACGGCCCTGTGGAGTGATCTGTTTGTTTAACCTAAATGTGTTGGAGAAATCTGCATTTACCCTTTTTTTTTTTTTCTGAGACAAATATAAACGACACCAGATTAAATGACTTGTTAAGATGGATATTTTTTTCACGAGTGCAGGCTAGCTGTATCCAGAGCCCGTCTTGGGGAGGAGAACAAATCGGCTCCTTCATGGCCCAGTGAACCATCGACTCGGTAACCAGCAAAGTCCTTCAGATAGAAAAGATGCATGGTGCTTTAAACCATCGCAGGCTTCAGCTCCTCAGCCCCTCCTCCTCTCCTTTTCATTCCTCGTGCTTGGGCTTGAAACCACTGCTCCATGACACTGGACATTACACTTAGAATAAAAATGAGGTGAGGCAGCTGGAAAATTGAACATGTTGTCAGGCTGCAGTAGCTGTTTTCACTGATTTAGGAACTGTAGGGCACACTCGATTAGGGTCATTTATTTTGGGTAATGTAAATACAGTGATAGTGGGGTTGGCCATGTGAAGAATGGAAGTGTGTTGCTGAGGTTATTGGTAAATGGAAAGTTACAGTATGGTATTTTTAAAAAAGGTGGTCGACGGCTTTTCCGTCTAACAGTGATGATTACTGCAGTGCAGCATTTTGAGATATAACCACAAACAAGTGGTAAATGCTGTTCATATCTGCCGTTCTGTTGGATGACTTCAGTTAAAGTGTGCTACAGATGAGCACATACAAATCAAGCCCTCGACCCTGGCAAAATGGCATGTATATATTTTCATTTTTACTTATTCAAACTGAAACTCCAAGATAAAATAAAAGTCAAGTGACAAAAGGTGCAAAAGAAAGATTATCGTTTTCATCTTTAGTGCTTTTTTTTGTTCTGTGTGCCGTAAGTACAAATGAATATCAGAAGATTATCTCAACGCGATGGCTGAAAGGCAAGCGGCTTAACTCGCATGCAATCTTTGATCTCTGCTTTGAGTCGTTGCCTCAGTTTAACGGGAGAAAACAAATGAGCATTCAAAAGCCACATGTAATAAATTTCTCTCAGAAAGCTGCAGATTTCCATGCCGCCTGTGTGTTCTGCAAAGATTTGACATATGTGTGATGTTGAGCTTTTAGTAATTTAAAAGAGGTGAAAACCGGTCACAGTATCAGAGTTATACTATCAGTTATTCACGTGACTTATAAAACAATATAAATACAAAGTATATACAATTAAACCTGTTTGGATTAGTCCTGTGTGTGTTATATTTAGTTATATTTAGATGAATTTTTAATTTATCTGATCACTAAAACAAATTAAAGTATTAATATGACTGTTTTCAGTACAGACAATGCAATATATATATATATATATATATATATATATATATATATATATTTGCAGGACCTAGTAGGAATGCTTTTACTTAACAAAAGGAGCACAAACATGTTGTACTGAGTGTGTACTGTGTTGTAATAGTTTCCTGGTACATAAATGCCAAACATTAAAAGAAGGTAAATAACCTCTGCATAGCTGAAGTGACCATTCTGCTGGGACGTCTAATAAAACAACAGCCGGCGGCCACGGCTTTCGCTCCCTCGCTGATTAACGGTCTCAGGTCGTTAGAAGTCAACCGGAGCGACCTCGCTGCTCTTTGGCCTCTGTTAGTCAGTATGCTGTAATTGCCGTGTCCGTGTCTCAGGCTGGCTGGAGCATGTCTTAAAGGGATGGCGATAACGTCTAACACACATAAACACACACACACAAACAGTCGTTTCTCTCACAGTTTCTCTTCTCGTAAATCACAAGCCGAAACGCTCACACTTTCATTCTTGCACATCTCACTCACATGCTTCCCTGCATCCCTGTTTGCAAACTGTCATGATTAGTGCAAGAGACTCGAAAGCTGGACGTGCTGGGAAAAGTTCCAAGACTTTAATTAACACTTTGGAATTCACAACAGGTGAGTATTGGCAGCTTTTCAGGATGTTACTGAAGTTGATATTTAAACAGTGGTTTTCAAGTCTTTTGTCTGTTTGTAGGTTAGAGTCCAGTTGTCACAGGCTGGTATGGCAGGAAAGTGTTGACTGTTCTCTCAGGTTGCAGACGCAGGTTGGTTCTGGTTACTTTCACAGGTGGAATTGCAGGTAAGACTTCTCTGTTTTTCTTCACATGTGTTTACTGGGAATGATTCTCTTTTTCTCCACAGGCTCTGGTGCAGGTAAGGTCTCTCCAAGTCTGCAGGTGAACATCTCTTTGTGAGTGAGAGTGGGTCAGGCAGGTTCCTCCAGAAGCAAGACGGACAGGCACACCAGAACAGGATCTGTGGCAAAGAGAACGGAAAGAAGGCTCAGGGGCATGTCCTCTCACGAGTGTATGCTGCACACACGCACTCCCAGGTATCTCACTTCCTAATATTAGTTAGTATTAGTACATAAATTAGTCACACACACATACAGTAACATACTGTTTCCAGCATCTGAATTACATTCCTTTCCTTGAGACTTTCTCTAATCGGAACTGCTGCTCGCCTAGCCCTGACCGAAACCTTAAGTCAACTGTTCACCCTTGTATTTAATCAAATTATTGTTCACACACACACGCACGCACGCACGCACGCACACTCTCTCTCCCTGAAGGTGTAATGGCCTTCTGCCTACAGCACCAGGTTACTGATCACCGCCTTTGTGACCTTTGGGCCATGATGCTCTTACTATCCCATTTACTTCCATTTATCATGTTAGATCCATTTTCATAGAATACAATAAAATGGAATACAGTAGAATGCCTTTATTTGTCATTATGCAGAGTGTACAATGAGATCGGAGGGCCACTCCTGTTCAGTGCCATGCAGTAGACAAAAAATCCAACTCTGGTGGAACTTGAACCCACAACTTTTGAATTACGCCTGAAGTGCTTAACTAGAAGTCCGACACGCTCTCCATTGTGCCACAGAGCCAGCTGCTATTCATTAGCTTGATCCCAACTTTGTTCCCATTAATAACTCTTGATGACAGTTCTGAAAAACACCAGCAAATATTATAGTATATAATTGTGCTGAATTTAAATTGAAAGCATTATTTGTGATCCTCTATTTACTTAGAGCAAGGACCTGTATATGATCCTGAAATTTTTGAAAGCTGGTTTTTGTTTTGTTTTGGTTTTTTTGTCCCACCTCATAACAAAATTGGTCCATTTTAACCCGGGGAAGTGAAGGTCACTTCTCAACAGCAGCTCTGACAAATTAACAAAAATAATAGTTACTTTGATAGTTTAGGGCAATTTTTTAATAATAATATTTGCAACTAAATAGCACATTTTTGTTCAGTGCAGACAACATTAGCAAACAACTGTCAATAAGTCGTTCCATCCATTTATTTTAAGTGCTTGTCTGATTTTGGGTTACAGAGGGCTGGAGCTTATTCCAGCTGGCATAAGGTGAGAGGCAGGGTGCACCCTGGACAGACTGCCAGTCCATCACAGGGCTAACGCAAAGACAGCTAACACACCTGCAGCAAATTTAGAATCACCAATCAACTCCACCTATTATTTGTACTGTGGTAGGAAGCCAGAGTACCCAAAAGAAACCCCTCACACATACAGGGGGAAAATGCACATTCTGCATAGAACGTGCAAGATTAATGCTATTTTGGCCCCGGGACAGTCTGGCAAAAGAGATTCATAATTTTCCATTTCCTGGTTTAAAAATAAGGTAAGTTAGAAATAAAAATTAAAACATTCATAAGACAAGATTTGGTTTGTTATCCAACTCATTTTTTTTTCCCCTTGTTTTTTTTTTTTTTTGTAGCTTCAGTCTTTTGTTGTTTTATTGCATGTGGACCAGAAAATCTTATCACGCAGTGTACTGAATGATATAGTGGTCCTTTCTTTGTTAGCTGATGTAATGCAACACCACAAACTGCGCCATCCTGCTTCTCACCCACACAGAGGGAGATGTGGGACAGTGTTTCTTTCTTGACAAGCAGCTCTTCATATCACTTGACAAAGTATCAGGGTGCCTGGAAGTGTTAGATGCTGGCATTTGCACTTAAAGCCTTCCCAAATGGCTGCTCGGTGCCAAGCAAGGGCTTAGGCTAAATTGATGATGACTGTGCCAAGAGAGAGAATGAAAGGGTGAATTTTGCACAGCTGTCCCTAAAAATAAGGGAAGCAAATATAATTCTGAAGAGACATGTGTGAGTGCTCTTAATTTCACTCTAATACATGATTTGGATTTTTTTTTTTTTTAAGAGGATCAAAACTGTGTTAGGGGGGACTTTACTTTAAAAAGAAAAAAAAATGCATGCTTTACCCTGCTGTTTAGATGCAGTAAATGTTTACTCGGCTTAAGTAGAAACACAATGTGTTTGTGCTTTCTACTTTTTTCTGTTAACGACGTGGATTGGTAGCAGCCGAAATGCCTCATTCGATGCTTTCTGCGTGACTCGGTGCATTTTGCACACATGTGGTCACCATTATTTATCAATCAGTTGAAAGCGTTGGGTTCTCACAGGCCTGTGTCAACAAATTAAATCTGCAGAAATTCAAATGTTTTGGGTGTCGTTAATGTTGCCCTAACAACATGAATAGGTTACACATCAGACAATATATAACATACATCTAAATTTAATTTGTTTTTTTTATTAAATATACTTTTTGCTTCAGATGCATGGTGGAACAGTGGAGTGCATCGAATTCTGTTGCTTAGTTCACTGGCTTTGACTTGATCTGATAAATACTGACTCACTCCACTAGTGCTGCTGTTGGATGGGAACCTTGCACGTGTGCCACCGCGGGCCAGCTGAGTAATGGAGCTCAAATCTCACTGAAAGGCAAGAAAGGTACGACTTTCAGCTGTCTCTGACGCAGACGTGACTCAGCATTTAATGTCGTGGCTCTTTAAATGAGGGACACGTTAATGTAAATCAGATTTTTACAACAGCCTTGGAAATTTCTGATTTGTTCTGCCGTGGGAAATGTTCAGTTCTGAACTTGAATGTGTTTCGTAACATTTGAAGCCTCAAGAGTTTCAGAGTTTGAGTTTACTTTTAGAGCCGCATGCTAAGTAGATTTTCTGCCAAGTTGACAGGTCAGAGACCTGTGCACAAATCATGCTGATAATTACCATATGCCAGTATGCCAGATGTGCTTCGGAGACAAATTGCTGCACTGTCGTAAGCGATCTTCTTTATTTCCTCTTGTTTTCTTTGATGATGTTTAATGGTAGACCTTGTTAACTATAATCTATCTTTATCCCAGCCTCTTTGAATTTAAAACACTTGTTTGTTGTAACTCTGAAACTGAGAAGTTTACATTACACTTTTTTAGGTTTCAAGCTGAATAATATTCTCTATTAATGTTGGAAAAATTAGTTCTGTGATAGTATGATAACCTCTTTTGTATAATAATTATGCTTATGTTACATGTATCTGTGTTGCCCATTTAAGCTGACTGAGTACGTGTGGGAATTTTTCTGTAACCTTATGACCTTTGTATAGAATGTGTTTTTATACACAAGTGTAATTATAATGAAGATTCATATGTCTGGTAAGTTTCCACTGACCAGCTTCCACTGTTTAATTATAGCTATAGTAAGGTGCAAAATTAACTTTCCATTTAACTCAGAGACCTGTACAGACTGCTGTAACCAGAACGCTGAAAGACATCAGTGGGTTTTTTTTGTTACTTCTTTCTTTAAGCTCGCTCTTGTTTCCTGTTCATGTGCTCAAGCGTGTATAAGAAAAACTGATCGGAGATAACAAACTGAACTTGTACTGATGTAAATGCTCCTTTAATTTTCTCGCAAGAGAATTAAATGATCTTTACTGGAGATTTGATTGTGTGGCCTCTGGTTTTTGATAAGTTTCTGAATTTATCCCACAGTTAATCAGAAAAAAAACCCATTTAACTTTAGTTTTGTCGAGACAGCTTCTAACCAAAACAATCAAACAACTCTTTTGGAGTACTTGTAGACTTATTAATTGTGTTACTGGGTGGAGTCCCCGGTGTATAGTACAATATCACTCCAACAGAGCACTTTGCTCTCAGACTGCTGGCTTACTTGTGGTTCCTGGGATACTTAAGAGTAGAATGGGAGGCAGAGCCTTCAGCTTTCAGGCCTCTCTTCTGTGGAACCAGCTCCCAGCTTGGATTCAGGAGACAGACACCCTCTCTATTTTTAAGATTAGGCTTAAAACCTTCCTTTTTGATCAAGCTTATAGTTAGGGCTGGATCAGGTGACCCAGAACCACCCCTTAGTTACTTTGCAACAGGTCTAAGCTGTATTTCTTTTTCAATCACGTCTTTTCACTCTATTTATCCACCACTCTGCATTTAATCATTATTTATTATTAATCTCAGCATGTCTTTTGTCCTGTCTCTCTCCCCTCAGCCCCAACCAGTCACAGCAGATGACTGCCCCTCCCTGAGCCTGGTTCTGCTGGAGGTTTTTTCTTCCTGTTAAAAGGGAGTTTTTCTTTCCCGCTGTCACCAAGTGCTGCTCATAGGGGGTCGTTTTCTCTGTAATTATTGTTGAGTCTTTACCTTACAATATAAAGCCCCTTGAGGTGACTATTTGTTGTGATTAGTGCTATATAAATAAAATTGAATTGAATAGCCATTTAATCAGCTGTTGTTGAGCCAGTGCTCAAAACCTTCACTGTGGCTGTCAGGAGACGTGTAACCTCAGTAAAGTGGTCCATAATCAAAGTTTAGAAGTTTCAAAACAGGCATTTGCTTTAATACTGCATGCATCATTTGAATTATGTGACAGAACATCTGTCTAGTAAATGCTTTGTTTTAGTGCAATTTTGTAAATTTAGCATGGAGCACCTCCCCAGTGCATTTGGCAACTTGTGATTTCACAAGATTCTTCATGATCAAACTTTTTCCTGCAATCCAAAATGTTTTTGGCCAAGGCCCTCAACGTAGTAGCTGAAATGAGCTAGGGTTTACCCACTCTTTTATTTACAGCTGGACGACTGCTATAGCGTCCTTTTTCAAATCGCCTCCTTGGTAATGACAGTAATTATCACAATCCAAGTCCTCAAACAAGGCGTTTTTGGCCAGCATCGTCCATTTCACTCCCCAATCCAGAGTCTAATCATTAGGTCCTTTGGGAAGTGTAACTGGCAAGGCCATTGCAAAGCTCTGTGTGTGTGTGTGTGTGTGTGTGTGTGTGTGTGTGTGTGTGTGTGTGTGTGTGTGTGTGTGTGTGTGTGTGTGTGTGTGTGTGTGTGTGTGTGTGTGTGTGAACACAAAAGCTTGGTCCCATATTGTGAACCATAGGCAGCTTGGCTCATTGCCAGGCAGTGAGACCTGATCATCAGTGCCATGACCTTGTGCTGTGTTGAAATGTCTTCCCAGAATTGTGTGTGTGTGCGTGGCTGTTAATCTGCACATGTATACATGTATGTGTGTGTGGAAAAAGGAGGATTAACACTGTGAGAGTGTTTTGGTTTCACCGGATTGTTTTCTGAAGGAAAGCTTTTGAAAAATCTGAGAGGGGGTGTGTTAAGTAGAGCTGAGGGTTGCATGTGCCTGTGATATTGATATGTACTTAAGCACATTAGTGCATGTTTTTGTGATCTTTCATGCGATTGCTTTTACACACATTCACACGTAATGTCAATGCTTACAGCATTTCTGGGTGACAGGAAATGAAATTAAATGAATGCATATGTAAATTAGCTTTAAAATGAGAAATGATTATGCACGTGAAGAATAATTGCAAATGATTGCCCAGTGCTTACACTGAAGTGCACAGTGCCAGCTCTAATTGCGCGGCAGAGGTCATCAGACCTTTTTTCAATTGAAGGTACAAAACCATTAACATAAGTATAAAAACCATAAGACAGCAATGGTGGTTTGACAATATGGAAGAAATTGCACTGTTTGCCTGCAACCAGATCCTTGAACCTGGATACACTGAGTGTCACTGCCACATAGATCCCTGATCCAGGTGTTGACTGGTCAGCTATGACAGACTGTATAAAATTAACTGTATGTAAATGTCACAGTTTGTGTTTTGAGAACATCATCTTGCTGCAAGTATTTGCATTCATATTTGCATGTCACTAACTGAAACTGAGAGGTAAGTCTGTGTAACAGTATTGCTGTTTGTTGCTTGAACCTGCTGGTCAGATCAGGTCATTCTCTCTCTGCTTCGTGCCTGCACGGGCTTTGTCCAGGTGCTCCATTTTCCACCCATAAGACATGCGTGGAGGTTAATGAATGATTCAAAATTGGCTGGAGGTGTGGATTTTAGCGTGAAAGATTGCATGCCACTCAGATTTCCATGCTCCGTGATGGACTGGCATCCTGTCCAGAGCGTACCCCACCTCTTGCCAAATATCAACTGGGATAGGGTCCAATCACCCCTCCACCAGTGTGACCAGCACTACTCCTTTGCAGTCTCAGCTCTTAGTCATGAAGATGGACTGTATTGTGTTTCTGTGTCAGAAATGCATGCATCAGAATATAGAGAATTTTAATTAGCTGTATGAATGCGAGCGTTACGGTACACGCAGATATAAACTGTTGAAATAACATCGACAGACTGTGTTTGAGGTACATGACTAACACTGCTCTACTCTCCTTTCTGTATGTGCCCTCAAACATGTGCTCTGTGAATGCAGCACGCATAGAATCTATGTGCCATTACATGTGAACGGTAAATGCATAATAATAGGATGTGTCTACCAGAAGCCCAGTGTTAGCCAGTATGTAGCTGCTGTTGCTCTCAGCCCACCACAGTGGACTAATGGATCACTGTCAGTTTCTCCTGTAATTACTGAGATATGACTGTGTCATTATAGAAATACCACCCCTCCTCCATCATTCCACAGCCATTAAATGCACGGGTGTTCTTGTGTGTGGGTGTGCATGCTCCTGCTCCAGTATGCACATACAGCAGCCGAGGGTTATTTTTGTGAATGTATTAAACGTTTTGTAAAAGTTTACTGTGCAAGTATCTCTGCATGCATTCAAAGTAGTTTCATTCATTTCAGTAAAGGTGAAAAATTATAGAAGCTTCCTGCATTATAAGTTAGATGAAGGTGAAACTATTATTACCATACTGCAGGTATAGTTACAAAGAAAGTAGTTACAGCAACACAACATGTTTGCTGACTGAAGCTACAGCACATTAAGGTTGGTTTAGGGAAGCTGGAACCTGCAACAGACCAGCTTCCACCCTTCTGATAACTTTATCTGCCCGGTACACTCCTTGGGAGAGGTTGGATTGTTGACTGGAAATTCAGCACAGTTTGAGAAACTATATTTTTTACATTTTTTTTGCTAAGTATGCTATTTATTGGTGACACTGCTCCCTAACACTGGATTTTGACAAGAGAGCGATAAGTGATAAATCATTCCTGTAAACATTCCTCAAAATTAGGGTAACTGGATTCCAGTCTTTTTAGCGTATGAGGAAACGTACCACAAAATGTACTGTAACATATGAGAAGTGCATAATAAAAGCATATGTTTGGGTATTTTCCTCACAGTAATATCTCATTTTCAATACATGTTAAACATGGCAGCATCCTGGAGAATGTAAGTGCCTGTTTTTTTCTAACACTTATTTCAGTGTTTCTAAGAAACAATGATTTTTTTTTTTTTTCCTGTCATCTTGGAAGGGTAAATGGCATCTCATGACACTCAGGGGGGGGGGACCCAGTCACAGTCACAAATCAGAGCTGTAACACAAACATCAGGGTTTTATTGAAGTAGTTTACAGCAAAACAGTGCACTGCTCCTACTGAACAGTTGAATATTTTATCCATTTTGTGTGTGTGTGTGTGTGTGTGTGTGTGTGTGTGTGTGTGTCTGTGTCTTCTTTAGGTTCAGTGACATTTAATGACAATGACTAATTGGATTTTGAGGATTTTAAACCAAATGATTTGATGTCTCTCACAAATAAATGTTCATTTTGAGTCTAGATAAATTTTCTCTTATTTTATATACACGAGCTTTTTATCTAAGGCTGTTTTTTTAAATGAATAGATAGCACAGTTATCTTAACTCTTGACATAGTTGCGCAGCTTGTATAGTGATGATTTATTCTGGAGAGTTTTGTATCCAACTACATCTTGGAAGTGCTCCAACTGATGGTCACCTACAGTAAAACCGCCCGTGACAGAATTACCCCGGACATGCAAAACAGCAGAATTGCCAGTGTGCATAGTACATGAGAACTATCAAGAGACATAGAAATCCAAGAGAAATGGATGCTTTTTGATATATTTCTATTTTTAAAATGGCATAGCAAAGTAGATTATGCAGATTAAATCACATTACATTATTAATATAATAGGTAAAAATTACCCACCAACTGTGGAAGTATACAGTACACTGTGAGAACTCCTTTTTTCTCAAGAAACAGTTTATGGTCCCAGCAACAGGTGTAACACCTGTGCTAAATCAAAAAATATGAATCATAAAACAGATTATGAAATGATGGAAGCTGAAGTAGAATGACTGTTGGGGAGAGGTATTACAGGCACTGGGTGATTGTGAAGAATTGCCAGATGGTCGGGCAACTACAGCAGAAGTGGTGAAGAAGGCAGCTAGAAAGGAGCTTGATGTGCTCATTCCTGGAGCGACAAATGCTGTCATTCTGTTAAAGCTGCTCCGCAGATGAGCATGTGGTGTTTTTTGGTGTCTCTGCCACGACACACACAGTTTAGGTAATAGTGAGATGGGCCTCTTACTGCACTCTTCACATAGGAATATTTGTAATGGACGCTGGGGTTTCCCACTTTAGTGCACTGGATATGCGTCATCTTTTAACATCCATCCATCCTTCCATTTTCCTAACAGCTTATCCAATTTATGATCACGAGGGTGCTGGAGCCTATCCTAGCTGTCATGGGGTGAGAGGTGGGGGAAACCCTGGACAGGTCGCCCATCTATTGCAGCGCTAACACAGAGAGGCAGACGATCATTCATGTGCACATTCACCCCAACAGTCAATTTAGAGTCACCAATTAACCTAACGTTCATGTTTTTTGACTGTGGGAGGAACCTGGAGTACCTGCAGAAAACCCACACAGGCACAAAAGAACATGCAAACGCATTGGACCGCAGCCTGGGTTGGCCAATTTTTCAAAAATTGGGGTTTAATCTTTTCTTGAACATAGTCAGATGCTTAAACTTGACCAAGCAGCACATGATAACAAAAGTAAAAGTAGTTAAAAACAACAACAGCTATAGAGACTTAGAGATCACAGGAGAGATGGGGTAATGTATGGCTTTTACGTCGAGGTGGGCTTACACATAGGGTTGCTCTGAGCCCTTTTCTGTTTGCAGCTTTGCTGGACAGGCTGACAGATGAGATCAGGCACGAGTCTCTGTGGAGAAACATGTTTGCAGATGACATTGTGATTTATAGTGTGAGTTGGGGAAGTTGAGGGAATGCCACTGAAAAAAAAGAGTAATAAAAGCCAGTGGAAGCAGGACAAAATAGCTGTGCACGAGTGAGACGGACAGTGAGATCATGAGGATGCTCCTGGTACCGCTACGAGGTACCCGGTCCAAATCCCGGATAAGGCCCCATACAACTGTGAAATGACTGAATGACAAGGCCGGGCAAGATTAGGAATGGGTACACAGGGATGACTCAGGCTGGACTGTTCAGGAACACAGTAAAACAGGCAAGATTAAGCAGCTGGGTAAACTCGGAGAATAATGATGGAGATGGAGCCAATCACAAGGAAAAGAGGAAGGCCACAGAGGGCATGCAGATGGTAGGTGTGACAAAGGGCAGGATGAGATGGATATTCAGTTGTGGTGTCCTCTAATAGAGGAAGACGATATTATAATTATTATTGTATAAATCCTTAAATGAACACGCAAGCATATGGCTGCACTTTTAATATCACTCTCAACACTTTCTATATGTCACTCCTCCATCTTTTCACACTCACCTACATGCTGAAATTCACTTTAATGAAACTTCACTCCAGATCATTAGCACACATGAACTAGCATTAGAGTGATTTATTAGGCTGTTATTGGCCTTTTATTAAATCCTGATGAATGGCTCTGAATTCCTGGAAGTACTTTGCATTAAAATGGGGAAAATGTCAAGTTGTCAAAAAACATCAACAGGCATCAGTACAGAAGAAAACAGCTGTGATCAGTCTTCAAAAGCTTGAATCTGTTGTCATAACACAAACACAAGTTCTGTTCTCGCTTTACAATCTGCGTCACTAACATGTACTTTGCCACCGATGCTATTTCAGTCATGCTTGGCAGTGTTATGAGTGCATCGTGCTGCCAAAGATTTTTTTATTGTCTCCACTCCGGCATGTACTGGTGCGGAAAAAATAATCAGAAGACTAAAACTAGAAACTAAATCATATTTGAACACTGACTGGAAACATTAAAGTCTATTGGGATCTTTGGATTGTAATACAAACTGTTTCCGTGATGAGAGTCGTGTGTCTCCACGCTCTCTGCCAGAGCCACTCAGCTGCTCATTTGCTGATCTCTTACTGTGTTTTTATGTCACTCAATCACTCTTTCTGCTCGTTCGCACTTCCACTCGCTCACCTCATCATCTCCCCCCCCCCCCTTGTGTTTACATTAAAAGATCCATTTCTGCTTGTGATGACATTCAAGCAGGTGCATGTAGTGCAAATTTAGAAACTGGTGAAACTGTAGGAGCAATTATGTTACATAGACTTAAGGTTTTTGGAGTTTTTTTTTGGTGGGGAGGGGGGGGCTTTTTCCACAGTGATTGTTTGTATATGTGTATCCTCTAAGAGTTTCAGTTCTTTTTGCTGTGTGTCTGTCAGTCTCGTCCTTTTAACTTTTATAGACTTGTCGTTCCTCTTGCTGTTTTTCATGGTTGCTGAACTGAAAGATAAACTTGTGCTAAAATGAAACTTAAACACTCAATTCCCTAAAAACACCCAGTTGAACTCACGAGGTATAAGTTTTATCATTTAAACTATTTACTGTGTATTCATTGCGCATATACTACAGTGGAAATGCCAAGTGCAAGACTCTGTCTGTACATTTAATTTGAAATACACTTTCCTGCTATTGTTATTTTTTTCCCCTTGTTTAAATCTTCTCCAGAGACACTGCCCTTAATCTGAGCAACTGCTGAAGAGATTAAATTGCAGGCAGCAGCTCATCAGCGAGGATGACGAATGCTGACGTCAAGGGAAACTGAACGGCTCTTGTTTGCAAAGAGCAGCAAACAGTTTTCTTATACATACAGTTATTTTGAATTACACAGCATTAGTACAGTGCGGTGAGTAATTAGCAGCTCTCGCAAGTGTCTAATAATCACATTTTTATCTTTATTTAGCCGGGGACAATGTGCTGAGCAAACAAGTTTTCATTAATTATAAACAGCTACACCTGGGAGTCTTCTGCTGGAGAGTCTCCAGCAGGCCCAGGATATTAGAAAGGTCATGAGCTATGAATTGTATTCTTCCTGGATGTTTTGTAACTGTTATTTACTGAACTGTAACATCCAAAAGCCAAGGGCATGCTCTCTACTCCTCCAGAAGACTTAATTTATACTCTCAGCTTTTGATTAAAAAAAAAAAAAAAATCCAACTTTTTTTGTCACGGAGTTTGTGTTGTCATAAGATGCGAGTTTATGATGTCCTCACTGTTCAGTAAATTTGCACCCTCCTGCAGGAGAGCTCAGTAAAAGGACCAATTTCTCTCCAACTGCATTAATCACAAGAGAGCAGCAGTGTCGACACTAATGTTTTCCATCCCGTGGTCAACTTGTGATTGACAGTTTAGGCGGTGCAGCAAGTTTATTATTGTAATTAAAGAATTGTTTGTGTTGATAATGTTGTTACTGTAACCATGATTTGAGGAAAATGCCACGGTTAATGCCCCCTGAAATTCTGCACCCTGTCCTCACATGCCATGACCCAGCTCTGTCACGAGAATGAGTGTGTTTTAGGCTGATTGTTGGTCTTTCAATGTCAACATTGCTTTATTGATATTCAAAGTATTTATTTCACTCTCCATCACAGTGTGCAACAAGTTTGAGCATGTTCTCTGGGGGTTGCTGAAAGGCATTGTGGGAACTGTAGGAACTCCTGCGCTTCACTAGATGAGGCAGTTTTAGGGATGTAATAACAAACTAACTCCTGTAACGCACATAAGCTTAATCTGACACAGTAGTGAAGTTTTCTGTACATGCTTAATAGCGCTTTGCATAAGTATACATCCATATGCATTAATATATAATACGAAGCCAAAAAATGTGCATACAATTTATTAAGAAACACAAAAAGACACTCCCTCAAGTAATGTGATTCTCTTCCCAGTCAGCTCTCCGTACATGCTCAGTGTTTGTTATTGTTTGGTCCTTGCACCCAAACATCATTTATCAATAACGCAAAAAGGCTAAATTCACAATATATTTGCCCCTATTATGACACCTGTTTCGGGGGGAAACGTATTGCTTCATCTAAAAACGACAAATGAAATTACAATTTTAAAGTCACGCAGCGCGCACTCTTAAGCCTGAATATTGTGCCCCAAAAACATGATTTAATAGATTGATTAAACGTATCCGGTCAGTGGAACAAACTATGTAGGATGTAGGTCACCTCCGAGGGACGGAAATAATCTTCATTGAATACTTTTGTCTTCGTGACTTCGTGTCAGATGATTCGTGTCGTTGGCTCACATGGTCGCTGTCCACATCTCACCTTCCACCAGACCCACATGCCAGCCTCAGTTTGCGTGCGCATTTATCCCTGCGAGCACGCGTCGGGACCGTAAAGAGGGCGCACCAGTGTCAGTTTGCTCCAGCCCCTTTGTAGCGGTCGGTGGCTGGTGGGTGCGCGCAAGGCGTCTAGGAGCAGGAATTTGGGGAGTGGAAATTCCGCTGTTACTTTCACGTCTTCCTGACATTTCTGCTGCGGCGGTCAGTCAGACGCTGAGAGCGGAGAGAGGCGGAGAAAGAGCTGAACTGAAATAAGGAGTGAAGATCTGGAGAGCGGCGCTCCGATGTTCCCCGCGGTTGGGTTTCACTAAATAGCGTTTAACTACTGATTTCTCCTTTTCAATTTCCCGTTTGGAAGTATGTTTATCGCTCCTGTTTGGTGCCAGGAGTGAGAGGTTTGACCAAGTGTCGCAGGCGCACGGCTGCCACTTTTGACGATCGGATTTTTCCTTTTGATTTTATTAATTTTTTTTTTTTTGTCTTGTTTTCTGCATTTGGATTATTATTTTTTCCAGGAGATGCCAAGTTGTTCACTGACAGACGCAGGGCTCTGCTGCTGAAGCTCACAGGATGCTGGGGACCTTACAACAACCAGATCTCTTACTTTGAGACAAATTCCGGTTATTTCTCCTCTGTGGACGTAAACTCTGGACGTTTCCCCTCCGTTTGCCTTCATTTTCTTTTATTTTTTCGTTTTCTTTTATCTTTTTTTGTATTTTAACAAATGTCTGTCTTGTGCTATCTAATAAGGATGCGTAGTGGATTGCTATTGTTCCTTTTCACCCAAGTCATCTTGGTTGCTTCGCTGACACAGACTGGTAGGTGTTGACTAGTTGTAAGAATACATGTGGCTTGACAACAGGCAGCCTAGCTGAACGTTGATCCGTTTTTCATCGTTTTGCACCATTGTTGCCTCTCACCTGTTATGCTTCGGCTTTCCCTTTGAGAGCACGTCCGCAGGGGTTCAAGTTAGACCATGTAAATACTGTTTTCTGTATAATTCCTCTAATAGACGGGGAAACAATAAGAATAAGGCACAGAATACACCAAAACCTGATTATACTAAGGATGTGTAGATGTAGCGGCGCAAATTACCTTAAAGGGGCAAACTAATAAATACAGTCACTGAGGCACAACAATTCGCTATATTAAGTTTCCTTATTATAATAGAAAATTTAAACAATTTCTCTTTGAGGTGTGTTGGCTTCATCCATTCATTTTCGTCACTGAAGCATGATCCCGGCTGCAAGCAATTTAATAAATCATTCACAGAGAAAATTAAATTTAATCATCCTGCGTGATTGCTGGCAAAGCAGCCCACTTCACCTTCATGGGCGTAATCACACCTTATGGCGAGGATGCTAAGGGAACTCACTTTATACAACACCTCTGATCAAAGAAAATGAAAAATACAAAAGTGTACGCGTAAAGTTTTAGCACCTTTTTCAGGGGGATGGAGATTTCTTGTGTGTGAATTTTTAGTTCCCATGTGTGGCTGGCTCCTCGGCGCACAAATCTGTGATTATTATTTTTTTTTTCTTTTGTTCTGGCGGTGGATATTTGGATTTATGTACCCAAGCTGGAATTGTTAGTATCCTCCTCACTCCCACCCCTGCAGTTGCACTTAAATCATTTACACCAAAATGCGCAATCAGTCAACATTACAGTGCAGCTCAGTGCCCAGAAAGTCAATTTCTCCTCTCTCACTGAACAACTTTCTTGTTTCTTTTGCGGTGCAGATAAATGCGGGGGGAATATAGAGATACACAGCGCGGACTACCTGACCTCCCCGGGCTATCCCAGCGCCTACCCGCCCTCCCAGCAGTGCGTATGGGTGATTACCGCCCCTGAACCGGGTCAGAAGATCCTCATCAACTTCAATCCGCATTTCGATCTCGAGGACAGAGACTGCAAGTAAGAGTTCACTCCTCGCTCTCTCGCTGTCTCTCACTCTTCTCCCTCTGCCACCCTTCTTTGCTCTCTCCTCAATTCTGCCCGGATACAGTGGGAAACTGTGCCACCTATTGGTCAAGGAGTTGTACATCTGTTCCCAGGGAACGGGAGTGCAAGGATGAGATATGGTACTGAAGGTGCTGGCAATTACTTCAGAGGAAATGGGGTTTGATGGGTCTGGTAATTCATACATGATAAGGAAGGAGGCTGGCGTTTAGCATGATTTTAAGAGGGGCGCAAACTCTGCAAAACTGGTTGCATCCACTTCTGATTAATGAAGCTCAGTTTGCTCATTGCTGAAATGAAGAAAGTGGGTTTACTTTTCATTTGGAAGTAGAGTTTACCTGTTTGCATTTGGTGAAGAAGCGCTTTGTCGGGCTGAATGGGGGAATGGAAAAACCATCAAATTTGATTTTAAAAATGGCTGGAAGTGCTGATGTGTTGGTTTTAGGGGGGGGATGCTGGAAGATAAACACGCATCACTTAATGCTTATATGAGCAAACATGCTTCCTCTCATGTGTTTTCTTGCACTTTTTATATTTCACACTAACAAAACAACAATGCAGTGCATTCTGACATCTAACGAACCATTTATTCCTGAAGGAATGTTCCAGCTTATCAAATAATGTGAAGCTTTACTGCATCATAGTTAAGGAAATATATTCAAGTTTGGGAGCACCAGTCAGACAAAACAAGTACAAGATGACAGCATCTTGTATCCTGGGAACTTGTGATAGATGTTTTATATATATTTTTTTAACCTTTTGTGGACAAAACAATGAATGAGCATGCATGAAAAAGATAAAGATATATTCAGCCTTATCTCATTGCTATCACTGGAGGTAGTTTGTGTTATCCACCATTCTTATATGACACACAATGTTACACACATGTACTAAAATCATTCGAGTGTGTGTCTCATGGTGCTTTCCTCTGCATTACTGCTCACAACCTGAAAACAAGCACCCATGCAGATACCCTAAAGCCACCCTCTTTGACACAGAAACACACACACTCAGCTGTGCACATCCACACAACAGTCCGTGTGTTGCTGCCCATAAATAAGCCTGTTTTTATGTCAGCTCCTCTGTCTTTTTTAAAAGCTCCATAAATGGCTTCTGTGTAAATCACCACTAGCTGTCCAGCGCTGTCTCACAGATGGGGTCCACCAATACTATTGGATCATGTTTCAGCACCGAGGGACTAATAAACCATTAGTGCTCAGGACAGATAGTGGATATCGTGTGTCTTTCAGGGGAATATACACCTTCCACCGTGCTGCAAGCAAACAAGCTGGAAAGCTTCTTCTTTGGAAGCTAATTCTGCAGTGACCCTATTTTGTGTGATAACCCAGGGAGCAGTATAAGCATGCAATAATGCTGTTTAAGTACTTAATGAAATGTAATAAATCATGGCGATAAAATTTTAGACAGTGGCTGGCACTGTAGTGCAGCTCCAATTGAATGTTATTGTCTCTCTAAATGACTTTTCCATAGGTTAATATGCTGGAATAAGGCAGTTGTAAAATTAAATATTACAGTTTAATCAGGTTTTATCATGTGCAGATGGTTTTAGTGTTAACTAGAGAGCATCTGGCTTCTGGTGTCTGGCAAAGCACCAACAGAGAGTGCTCAGATTTTAAAAAAAGATAAAGTTTTTTTTTTTATGTCCAAAAGGTGGCAAAGTGTGAAACGAGGGGGGAAATGGAAGCTCAGGCTCTATTGATTGTGTTGCTTTTCAGCGTTACGGGATTGTTCATTTTTAGCAACATGTGCCTGATTCCATGTCTTGCAGTCAAGAGAGCCAACGTTTCCACATTATGATTGACATGTCTGAACAGCCTGACCACCCTGAACATGTCATTTGGCTGTTTACTTGGGGGCCTCCGCTTTACTCGATTGGTTTCATTATTTGTTGTGCGAGTTTATGTTGGACGATGATGGGGTGCAGCTCGTAGCTCTCTGACTTGGCAGGAGCAGTGTTGTTTTTGGGAACGAGTCAAATCTTCGAAATATGCCCATCGAGGGGGGCCTTAAGCCTTTGGCAGCGCTGCAGTCCCACTTAAAAATTTCCTGAGATGATATCTTAGTTTTATTTCACTGATCGATGGCACAACGTCAGCTCCAGAGTATGAAACTGCAGTTGGCGAGGGCATGATTGGAAACAGAAACAGAATGTAATATTTTACTGTGAGCTGACTGTCTGAAAAGTTGTGCATTAACCTCTGTTGGCAGACAAAGCTGGGAGAGGCAGTACACTAGTAGAACACCTGGGACAGCGACTATCTGCTCACCTGAAAGCCCCGTCAGTTCCATAGTTTGCCTAGAAATAATTTCAATAATTTATAAAACTATTTTTAAGCTAAAATATCAAAACTTATTTGATTATAGCCTGGAAATGTTTCAGTTTATCGTTTTGAGACTCTGTTTCACAGTATTGAATAATACAGGAAACAGAAACAACAGTAATATAACACCCTTTTATCAGCCTGTTGAATGGCTGTTATCAGTATGTACTAGCAGGCTTATAATCAATTGTATTCAAAGATAAATAGATTAAAAAAAAAAAGTCACATTATGTAGGAGACCTCAGGCATGAAGCAGTGAATGTGAAATGTATGCCATGGTAAATATTGTGGTAACCCAGCAAACTGAGCTTTCTAACATGTGCTTTATGGTGTGAAAGGGAGTAATTTCCACAAACAGCACTGTTTTTCTCACCTTACTTTATCAGCTTTGCTGCCTTAATGCATCCCAAGTACTTTTGCTGCCAAAGTCTACCCAAGTACCTAACTAATTACTTTTGGACACCTAACCCTGACCAAGTACTTTGTGATTTTGGTGCCTGATCCTAACCTAGCAGGTGAAACCAAAAGTAAAAAGCAAGTTGTAAATAATGTCTAAAAGACTGGCCTCGAACTCGTGTTTAAACTCAAATTGATTATGCCTTTGCAACCTCCCCTGCATCCTAGTTCATAAACTGGAAACACAATTCACATCACCTCTGATCGCCAGGAAGACCACATCTGAATGAGGCGATCACCATCTAGGTGTCAGGAGAATTTCCGAGGAATAATGACCAAGAGAAGGTTATAGGTGAGGTGCAGCTTTATTAGAACTTGCAAGTCCGGAGCAGTCGCTACGCAGTCTACAAGAAGGATGTGAGGAGTGCCCCCGAACGCTTTTATACAGTTTACATATCATATTGATTTCAGGGCAAAAGGGGAAGCATTCCTTTTCCGCTACTTTCCACACATGCTGACCGTTAAGCACATTTCTCAGCAAGATGTATCAAAACATGTCATACATGGCATCATCATTCTTAGCAAACTGACCTTAAGCCTCGGTGTACATGCAGGTGTGCTCAGATCAGTAACTTACAGCTCTCTCTGTCAGCTTTTAGTCAGCTTCCTCTTTTCTGTGTATATCTACAAAAATACTTTCTAGCAACTGCTGACTTCTCAATACACCAGTCAGAAGCAAACTACATATTTTCTTTCTTAGTATTGAAGGATTACTGTAACAATACTGTAGTACGATTAACTGTAAACGGTTAAACATGTGATTAACATAAAAGATTAATGCTTTAGTAGTAGGCAGAGGAGGCACCTGCTGACAGTATGTATGGAAAAATCATCACATTTGAGAAGCTGAAAACAAAAAATTGCTTCTCCTCCTCATTTGCCTGATAAATACACGATAAATAAGTAACTGATAAGCTTATTGCCACTTGTCCGCTAATCAACCAGCCTTCCAGTTTCCAACACCCTGCAATCATCGGTAACCTTCACAGCACCTTCGTAGTGCTGTTTTTAAGTGTCTCGCTAACATAGATTTGGAAGTTATGTGAGGAAAATTAAGCCAGTGGCATTCAGCCTCTCAAATACTCCTCATTTTAAGATCCTCTCCAAATTGAAATTCATTGTTGGAATGACAATCCCACCTCCTCCGTCATATCGTGTAGCTGCTTGCCCATTTCTACCAGTCCCGTAATTAAATTATTGGACCAAAACAGAACAAACGTGCTCCACTGCTGTGAAGCATGTCTGCAGTTTAGTAGCCAAACAGAGAAACCATACCACTGCTGCTCCACAAGCGAACGCCGGCTACATTTCCGACATCTGTGTCACAAAATATCTTCCCCTTGCAGCCTCGTGGCCCAGGGTTTGTAATTATGATCTCTAATTACAGCATATTTAAAAATATGCTGTGTTTTCTACAGGGGTGATTCATAAAGAAAGAAACTCGGGAGGAGTTGTGCCCTAGACTTAAATGATCCGTCGTCTTTGAAACAACTTAAATTCATCTTGAAAAATAACACAAATGTAATGCACACAATTATAAGCCTCTGTCATTAAATAAAAATAGAAGCATCTTTTCTTGTGGACTTTAAGGTCAAATAGATGTAGCCGTGGTTCACAAGGCCATCATAAGCTTCAGAAAAACAGTCAGTCTGCGGAGGTAAAAGGTCGTTGTTGGAATTATCACCCAAACTCTCAAGTGACAAATTCTGTGCTCGGTGAACAGACGAGAAGCAGTAACACTTTTTTTTTTCAGACACATTAAGATCCGTCGGCTCTTCCTCTGTAGCCAATCTGGAGCTGCACCAGAACAACACTCGTCTCATGTCCACGTCTGAAATAGCGTGGCCGACAAAGTGAATCCCCGCGGAGCGTGGTAAAATAGAGCAGAGGCATGGGTAAGGAACATGCGTCGGTGGCCGGATAATTTGGGACATCTTTTTAGGAGTTGGCTGAACTGTCGCCTCCTACATGAGGCTGAACTGGCACAGCCTGCACCTCACACGTACACAACACACACACACACACACACACACACACACACAAACACAGGCAGCCTTAACTTTCTGTCACTTACATTAAGCTTCACGTTCAGATGCTGGTGCGCGTTGCTACAGTATGCACACACTGCCTACTGTACACATTCATACTGACACACAAAAGGTAACTTCAGAAGGAAATTTTCGTCTCTTTTCAGTGATGAATTTTGCCTTTAGAGAGCCATTATGTTGTTTGGCTCTTGTCTTTCTTTCATGTAGCTAATTGGTCAAATGCATGATGCAAAATCATGCACACAATAAACAAAATAAATGACAGAATAAAGGGAAAATGTGAGCCTAAAAAACTGGATAAGCATAAAAAAAATGGGAAAATTCAAGGCAACATGTTAGACATCTATCTCAGTTTTGATCATTCAAATAACAAATAAGTGAATGCCATTTGGAAGAATGGTGTTCATCCCTCCAGAAAATGACTGCAGACTCGCTGAATCAAAAAAGCACTGAAGCATTTCTGGAGGCTCATTGCAAAACAACAGTTTACCAAAATTTGCAGAGTTTTCCCTCTATCACCAACTTCTTTTTTTTTTTTTGTTACCAGGCACAACAAAGATGATTCATCTAGGAAGAGGTCTGTCATAGATTTTATAACCTCATACGGCTCAAATTCAAAGCAGGTTTCACAACTTCATTTATATGTGAAAAACTAACTGTAACCTATGATTCAGACGCTTGTAGCGCCACCTTTAGCAGCAGTAACTTGAAATAATACATTTCTGTATGACTTTATCAGTCTCTCATATCATTGTGGAGGAACTGTGGCCCTCTCTTTTACAACATTGCTTCAGTTCATTGAGATTTGTGGGCATTTGTTTATGCTCAACTCTCTTCAGGTCCCTCGACAGCATTTCAATCAGGCTGAGGTCTGGGCTTTGACTTTTGGCAGCGCCTTGATTCTTTTCTTTTTCAGCCGTGCTGTTGTAGATTTGCTGCTGCGGTTTGGATCATTGTCCTGTTTCATGACCCGATCTGGGCCGAGCTTTAGCTGTGGGACAGGCGGTCTCATACTTGACTCTGCGTACAGAGGAGGTCATGGTCAAATCAATGACAGCACGGTGCCCAGGGCCTGTAGCTGCAAAACAAGCCCAATTTATCACCCCTCCATCACAGTGCCTGACAGTTGGTATGAGGTGTTTGCGCTGATATGCTGCATGTGGTTTTCACCAAATATGGTGCCGTGCGTTGTGACCAAACATCTCCACTTTGGTCTCATCTGTGAGCGCCTGTGGTTTGCTCAGATGCCACCTTAAGCCATGTTCTTTTAAGAGGGAAGAGGCTTTCTATTTGCAGCCTTTCCAAACAAGCCATACTTGTTGTTTAAACATGCGGAAACTCCTATTTTATAGAGTTGATCACACGTGATGGCGATCAGTTAACCAAATGTATTTGATTAGCATCCCCTGGCTGCTACCTACCCTCTTAATTCCTATGGAAGCAGTAAGGATGCTCTTGGTTTTTGAAAACTTTCTTTTTCACATGACTGTATGACAGCAGTATCTCTGACTCAAATCTAAACTTTTGCCAAATTAAGTGCACCAGCTTGCAGATGCAAAGCCAATTTAGTAGTTCAGCTTTTTTGAACCTGTACTCACCGTTTCGGTTGGTAAACAATCAAAAACAGTCTTTACAATCGAACAGAGAGAACCAGAAAATCCAAAACAGAGGAAGCTGTCATAGCTGTGTCACATGACCTCAAGGCTTTCAGCACAACCGGTTTAATAAACACACAAGTGGATTTTGGTGTGATTCATATGTGGAAAAACACTGGGGTTCTTTGTTTTAGAACTGGGTTATGCTCTACATCACTCCACATCGCATGCACACTGCCAGGTCATTATAATCATGCAGAATCTGATGTTAATTTTTCATTGTGTTAATATTAGAAACATTGCAGCCTTAATGAAAAATGATCTATCACAGGACTGTTGCATTGGTCGATATTAACTAGACTTAAGAAACTAAATGAGTATAAAACCACCAATTTGAAACGGGTACGTGAGGCAGGTTGAGGAAAAGTGAGCACAGCCAAGAAGATAATTACAGCAGTTAATCACAGGATAACTGCAATGTGTGGACCACCTCATGATAATAAATAACAGTGTAAGAATATCTGTGTGCGTGTGTGTGGTTTTTTTTCTTTCTCTTCCCAACAGCAATTTGGTGCATCCTGACATTTCGGGAACATACAGCAAACTTGTCATCCTATAGAGGAGAGGCTGCAGGGGTAGAGGAAAGAGAAAAATAGAATTCCTCCAGAGTGTGACAGAAGGACCAGTTGCTCCTTACAGTTTGTCTCGAGGCAGAGTGCTTCATGATAAGTCAGAAAAATGCCTCCTCCAGCAGAGACACAGTCACAGGACCAACATCTCGTACCCCGGAGGTGTCACATGAATGGAAACATGCTCTTAGGGGGCGTTTGTGGTGTGTGTGTGTGTGTGCAAGTCTCTGTGTGTGATTGTTGGTGGAGCTTGTGTTTTCAAAGTGGATTTTGTGTTTTTCCCACCATATCTGACTTAGATTTTGTTGAGGCGTGGTTTAACTTGAATGAATGAAAAATGAGTCATTGGAAAATGGGTCACAGCACTGCTGTCCTCTAGACATGTTTCTTTGCTATTTTGCAGTCATCTTTATTTAGTCAAACATACTCAGTCGGCCCCAGTGTGTAGGCCCCCGCTGGAAGGGAAAACATGGAGAAGTCAGCCGGGTATATTCAACAAGATCAGGCACAGCGTTAAGACAAAATCAGTAGGAGTCGAGGCACATCAGTCGATCTTATTGCCGCTTTGCAACCCACATTCACCCCACTTCCTCCTTTCGATGGTGTGTCACTGTCATGACTGTTGTCATTGATGCTTGTTCTGTCCTGTACTGAGGTCTCGCTGCTGCTATCTCCTGTGTATGCACATGGAAACACTGGAAGGTATGCTCTCCCCATGTAATACTTTCCATGTATGCACATGGAAAGGCAGGGGAGGCCTCCAGAACAGAACCATGCGGCCGAATATAAATGACTCCAGATGGAAATAACTGTAGTGGTCCAAACAAGTGTGATAGGCAGCAACACTGTTGCCCAGTGCTGGAGGAGGAGCTGCGTTAGGCTTTTGTCAAGTGCTTTGAGTACCTGGAAGACTCCACAAGAAACAAAACTGGGTCTAAGATAGATGTTAGAGTAAATTAATGGACAGACACATTTATGGATGGATAGATTGGCCGATAAATGGATGAATTTCAGTGTGGTGGGGATAAATGTCAGTATGGATGGAAGGGTGTATAGATAAAGAAATGATTGGCAGGATATGACTGTTTTGATAGATAAAAAATTAAAGGAACATATAGGTGATTTCTGGATGACTGACAAAAGTATGACAGGATGAGCGGATAGAAGGATGTTTACTGAATATATGGATACATTTGAGTGTTTCCTCTTCTTCTGAAAGTGTAAAGCAATAGTCAGCGACTCTGCCGCTGCTCGTTTAGTTTCGTGTTTGTACCACATCAAAAAAATATTGTCTTGAATGTCATTCTTTTTTATGTGGCTTCAGACCGAGGCGTTTTTTGTTTTCTTTCACCCGCCCTGCGCTCAGGATTCTCAGCGTTCAGTCTGACTTTGCCATTTTCAGACGAAAAATAAAAGCCTCCCTTCCAGATGGTTGTATTTTTCAGTTCCACAGCGACCACACAAAACAGGAAGACTAAATGTGCTGCTGTCACTGAACAATTGGCTCGCTGCCCGAAAATCGAGGCGTGAGCCTTCAAAAATAATGCAGTTGTTTATTTTGTGTTTTCCTTCTATCTGTAACTTTGAAGTCCAAGAGAACAATGAGGATTAGGTCGGTGAATTTGTTTTGTCTTTGTAGTCTGAATGAACAGTTGTAGCCTCTTATGTAATATTATTTCCATTTTTTTTTCAGTAATGCACAAACAAATCTGCAATTTCTCAAGTACATTTCTAAAAATAGCAAACACACCGAGACTGTGTAAACTTCTAAAGCAGTCCAGCTTAAAAGCTTTTCTTTTAAACATGGACTTCTGGTAGTGGGTTTGACGCCAGGCTTGTGGGTGTTTTTTTTTTATTTTTTATTATAAAGCCAATCTCGTAGTGGCCTCTGGCAGCCTTCAGCCTCCGCTGTAGGACGTCTGTGGGAGCAGACGGGGGCAACAAGAAGCCCAGGCGGCAGTGGACTCGCGTGCCTCGGAAGAGTTGCGTGGTAGCCCCACAGGGAGAGCAGAGCAGAGTCTTAATGATCCTTCTACAAACCTATTAATACATACAATCATAAAACAATAGATTTATCACTACCGCACATTTCCCCCCGTGCTTTTCAAAAATGACTACATTTACACTAAGGTGCAACAGAACGTCATGAATTCCTTCCTTCTTAGTTAAAAAAAAACACAAATAAGACACACAGTACATTTGACTGTTTAATCCTGTGTCATCACAAAAAAAAGTCTCCACATTTTCATGGAAAATCTGCTTCATGAGAAGAAGCTAGTCTGAGATGAAGATTAAGCAAAAGGTTATAGAGGGGAAGTGATAAAAGCAGAGAAGGATGAAAAGAGAGATCAGAAGGGCCCCGACAGACTCGGAGAGCTTCATGCTGGTTGGCACGGTCACTCTGAGCCTGACCTCGGTGACAGACCTCTCACTGTTTCTCCTCCACCTCCTCCAGCCTCGGGCTTTTCTGTCACTTGTTTGATCGAGTCCTCTCCTGCCGTTACTTTCTTTTTCTCTGTCCATCATCTCGCTCTCTTCTCCCTGTGAACTCAAGGTGCACTTGCTATGTTTTCATCCCACGTTCTCCCCTGTTCACCATATGCTCTTCCTCTCTGCTTGACTTGACAAATGACGATGAACTTTAAACCGTGTGCAACTTGAGCTCTCAGCTATGGCAAAAAAAAAATAAACACAAATCACCTTATCTGTGTTGTTTACCAGCTATTACTCATTTCTCTGAGCATTTTGGTGGAGGACATGTAGCTTCTCATATATGTCTTCGTTTTTCTTTTATTGGTGCTGAAAACAAAGCTGAACCAAAATTGGACGCTGCACCGAAGACATGTCATTACTTAAACTGTGTCCATTAGCTGTCAGCCATGAGAGTAACTAATAAGGGTAACTTAACCACTTAATCAGAAATCCAAGGAAACCCATCAGGTAATGAAGGTGTTAAAGTTTAAGAGCTCTATAATCTTGCCCCATAATTGGGAACTTCAAATTTAAGATCATGCAGGTTTTAGAAGTTTTATTAAGCTCAAGGGAATCATGCATGTGACAGCTTTAAGGGCACAGCTGAGTCAAAACGAGCTGGCAGTCCTTTATTTAAGTTAACTAGCAAAGCTAACTCATTTCATATTTTCAGTAAAGCTCGTGCGGGCTTGTCATAAATAATTTAACAAGAAAGGACAACAAGGAGTACAAGAAAACCTCTACACAATGTCCAAGGCACAAGGACGCACCTCAATAAAAGAACCTAGTTATTTTATGGTAGCTGATTGGTTGGTTGGCTCTGTTTGAGGCCCTTAACAGAAAAAAATACACACTGAAGCAAACTGAGAGAACATGAAAGATCAGAATAACTGACAGGCTTACAGTGCCAGACATTTAGAATTTATTTAGCGCCAAATACAATAATTGACATCCAGCATTTGTACAGTAGATGACAGTAAGAACAGAGGTTAAACACTGGTGAACAAGCAGACTTTCACCAGCTGACGTCTCTCTTTCAGCAGCAAATATTTGTGTAATGGGAGGAAGGGTGAACTCTGAATCCTGCTATTGTTTCTCTTATGTAAGTGAATATTGTTTAGATTTGCCTTTTTTAAACAATTATGGCCCCAGATTCTGTGAATCAGCCTGCACATATGGAAACACTGATTCACAGTGACTGCATTAAACAGGCATTAAACAATAGCACACATGCAAGCTATGCAAGCGCACGGTCAAGTGCATGCACACACAATAAAACTAACAATACGTTGTGAATGTAATCAGACCTATTGTGGACTAATCGGTGAACTACACACGCACACACACACACTTTCACACACAAATGAAAACACATGTCAGATTAGATCCTTAACGAGCAGATTAACGGGGAGAGAGTTTGCAGGGGGAGAAAGAGGGAAACCCAGTAAACAATGTCTCACACACACACACACACACATGCACACACATGCACGCTCATAGCTGCAATCACAGGATTTACAGGACACACTAGCTGATACGCTCCAGATGTCCACAAAGCAACACACACTTATACATCAGAGGGCATCCATCAGACTAAACAGCTGGATTTAACAGTGATGATCAAGCTTGTTTTGAACCTTTTTTTTTTTTTTTTGCAAAGCTTCCATTGGCTGTTATCTAATCTTCTGTTAAAGTTCAATATATTTGATACAGGGTGAGCATTAAAATGACAGATGGTGGTGAATAAATGTTTTCTCGATTGCTGGACTGGTTGGTTGAAGTTAAGTTTGGTGATTTTTATCCTATGAGGCGTTTATGTATAAGCATCACTTTTGGGATTATAATTTATTTAATGTGGAGTTGGTTGGATACAGCTGCTTTTAAATCTTAAGAGGTTTTCAGGTTTCAGCCTGGGCTTAAGTGATTACTCAAGTTTGTTTGGATACACGAGAACACAACATGTGACGGGAACTTGTGCTGCAATCAAAGTTGAAATCAGCTGTGGTTTGACATCTTCACAACACTTGTGGGGTTTTTTGTTTGTTTGTTTTTCTACTAACAGAAGACACATCACTTTATTTTACCCTTTACGTCTTGATTATTTGGTCCTGATAGCACATAAGAATCTACTTAAAACTGTTTATCTGGACTGAAAGCAGCTTTCACACTTCAGCAAAGCTCTCAGGGAAAACAGTGTCTGGTCTAGCAGTTGGCTCTAGTGTAAAAATGGCCCTACGTGAACCTTAAAAACACTTTTAAAATAGGATTTCCAAAAAATGTCTTTGCTTTTAAATATTAAGAGGAACACATTTAGAGAGAGAAAGAGAGATCCTTCTGCTTTGTTTTTTTAAATGCATTAAAATCAAAGCAACCAGAAATGCGTTTGGATTTGCTAAAAGTCACCGGATGCGACTCCTCATCGTTAAACATAAGGACGTCACTCCTCGTGATTCTGTTTCATTCTGACTTCTGTGAAAACAAGAAAAGGTCAGTCTGGGGATATCAGGGTTGGAGGTCAGTCAGGGGGTCAAAACACAGTTTGACCCCCTTCAGGGAGGACGAGCAGCTTGAGAGACTTTTAAATATCCGTAACAGGGAACCCGCCCTCACTGAAGCCTAAATGGTAGCTCAGTGGCAGGATGGACAATAGTCTTTTTCTTTTTTAGCGTGTAAAGGAATGTGTTGTATCTGTCTGTGTAGAAACACCCAGGGTGACCTCTGAGTGAGACACATAGGCAGAGGACACACTTGCATGCACATCTTGCTTGCAGATGATAAACAGAGGGAAATGTGTGGGAGGCATAAGCACAAACACGCACAGATATATGCACAAATGAAAAATTAAACAAATGCATGGACGCATGCATGAATGAATGCATTCATTGTGTTGACCCAACCCAGATAGCAGAAACATTTGGGCCTAATCTGAGCTACTTATTGCACTTATGGCTCATTTGCAGCCCAAAAGTCTCCAGCTGGGTTTGACACAGCGAATCTTTTGTGAGCCAGAGATGGCCCAAACGCCACAACCTACCTGACATTTGGCCCGTATAAGGTGAACCCGCGGCTGAGTTGAAGCAGCCAAACCAGAGTCAATGCTGTTAGTCAAGTCCAAATGTGTCCCAAAGAAAACTGCTGATCTGAGGCACATTTGTTATCTGGCAAATCTTCACACCTCTATTAAAAAACTGGGCCGAATGTCAAGTAGGTTTATTTTGCTAAACCTGCACTTCAGTGTAGTGTGTCTGTGCCTTGCTTAGTTTAACTTTTGCATGCTTTGCAAAGCATGGTGAGTGGGGGGGTAGGTGACTCTATAATGAGCTGTAAGTAGTTTTGAATCAGATTGCTGAATGATGGAAACTCAGCAGATTTTAAGGAAATGGAAGTATTAGTCACCAGAAGATAATTTGTTCTGATATCCCTTAGTATAGTGCACATTTATGTGACTAATAACACACAGTAGTTGAGGTGTTTAGATGCACCTAAGGTCAGCTGTTACAGCCCTCCGTTATAAGTGAACAAATAAGACGCGTAAGTTGTAACAGCCAAGCGTGTTTGTTATGAGAAATAATCCTTAGTGTTAAATGAATGAGAAGCATTTTGTTCCAGTCGGCCCTTCGGAGAATCTGCATCAACTTTTTGGTAGTTAAGAGACAGGAAATGTTTCAGCTTTCCAATTATAACATGCTGTTGTTTGAAAAACTGTAATCCTATTGTTATCCATCTCACTAAAGTGGAGCTCCAGAAGCAGTAATCCTCAAATAACACCAGACTGATTTGGGTGTTTATGTTTTTATTACTGAAAAGCCAATTTTGCAAATGGGTTAATCTCCATATAACTTGGTTTATTTTCCAAATGTTAGTCATTAAGTCCCAAACACCGGGAGGCGGTTCTGCTCAGGATCATCTTTCTGTCGGAATGACGACTGTTTCACAGCCTCCGAGTGTTTGCTCCTTATCGCTCTATCTGCCTCCATGTTTGTCTGTCAGCTAGCCTCCACGGTTGCCACACTGAACAATTCCTGCTGGAGTTTCTATATTTGTGTCTGAATGGGGATGGATAATTAATCTCACATGCTTTGGGGGAACTAGAGAGGAGAACGTATAGCGGGGCAAGCCTCTCTGTGAATGCAAATGAGCTTGTCGAGGGCGAACGCGTGTCAAAGTGCAGTAGAAGTGACAGTGTGTTTATTGCTTTGCCCCTGGATCACTTCAGAGAGGTGTGGATTGAGTGTCGGCTGACAAAGGGTCTTTTTCCTCCCAAATCTCTCGGGTACCGACTGAGAAGTTTTGACTTTTTCTGGATTCAGACTCAGAAACGCCCTGCTGTGTTTATTGAAGTCTAAAGTTACTCAGACAGACTCAGGATGTAGCGAATTTTATGAAGCTGATTAAACTTAATCTCATTTTCGTTGCTCACAGGAAACACCTGGATTTTTATTATGTGTATAAAACATACAGGCTTTAGCTCATCTTGTTTTTCATAAAACAATGCGAGAGCACTTTCAGCAACAGAATAACTTTCCCGCTCTCCAATATGTCGACTCTGACTTTCGCTCTTTTCGACTTTTCCGCATTAAACGCGGACGAGCTTGCAGCAAATCTCATTTCATCCTTCAGGGTCCCTAAACAGTCTGTCTAAGAAAGTGGAGGGGAAAACAGCGTTCTCTTTCCCCTTTCTGCTGGATTAAGGCTTCCTAAATGAGAACAAATTCCACCTCCTCCTTGCCTCCGTTTTAATTTCCCAGAAGGATCGTGCTGCCGTGGCTTTGTATCTGCACAGCCGAGGTGAGGGATGAGGATATTCATACTTTGGCTGCTTGGCCCAATTTATTTTTTCAGCAAACTTCTTGTGACTGTTTAATCCTATTGGCTTAAATTGGATTTGCTTTAATATGTTTTCTCAGTTTTTGGAATTCATCATCATACCTCAGTTACCAAGAATTTATCACACAAATTTGCATTTGGGTTCAGAGTATTTGATGAGCAGTCATTGGTCATCTAAATCTGTTAGATGTGAAATAAGAGATTAATTTTGTTGTAACCATTGTTGACTTGTTGTTGACATATTTTACTTTCACTGTAGACTTCCCAGCCACTTCCTCCAAGCCCTCACATGGCTGCGTGCCAAGCAGCATTTTTCTGCGCCTATAATCGTTCGGGTCATATAAAAACGGGAAGAAACAATGATGCACATTTATGAACACATCTGGTGAGAAGCCAGCCCACAACCAGGCAGTTTTCTCCAAGCTGATGTCCCCTGGTAGTGCACCAGTTGCAGCAATACTGAGAGCAGCTTTTGTCCCGGTTAGTGTAGCTTAGCATCACATTTTAATACTTTTAACAGCTCCACAGCATCGTCTTTCAGGGTGCAGTTTTCATACTATAAAGTCAGGTAATAAAGCCCCGTTAGGAAGCTTTGAGCTGAGCATTTACACCCTCGCCACCTTGGGGTTTTGAAAGTGGACGTGAAGAGCAAGTGAGGGGTGAATCTGACTGTCAAACTGAGGACATTGCACATTGGGTAGTAAGCCAGGATAATCCTCCTTTCTGACCATTTCTAACAATGACCATAATTTACAAAATGAATTTCACATTTTATTCAGTGTGACCCAAAACTCGTCGACAAAGTGTTTACTGAGGTCATAGATCAAGTGAGCCGGGGGCTGTTTCCCCAAAGACTTCTATCCAATCAGAGACCTTTTGGTAACCACAGGAGTCACTTCCATGTTTTTTACACATCTTTACCTAAATCTTATCAAAGAGCGGGTTAAAATGAAAGGAAACAGTGACAACAAATGGGACAAAAATCTCAGTCAACCTCAGGTTAGTAGTGGACCACACAGCTCCTCTTTTCTTTTGCTTACTGTTTGCATACTTTGTCACTCTTTCGAACAGAACCATTAGCTTTTGGTGTCCCAGGTGTGCCGGGTGCATCAAGGCATTGACACCAAAGCTTGTGCTTCTCTCTGTGACACCAGTGGCTTCTTAAAAAAAGGGGAAAAAAAGGCTGTTAAGGAATATATTGTGTCAGTGAGGGAGAAAAGAATTAAAACTGGATACACGTGTTGCATGTGAGTAATTGGGTGGCATGAATGCAAGTGAGTGTTTATGCAAAATCTGTGAGCGTGAGTAGAGGACTGACTAAGAGTATTCTGAGATGACTTGAGCTGCAGTGAGTTAGAGAGCTGAGAGAGTAAAGCACTGAGCAGGAGATGATGTCAATTTCTTGATGAACAACGGAGGAGGTGATAAACGGAGAGGGATGGACTGGTGTGTATTTGTGATGACAGGTGGCATCGTAGTGTATTTTCTGCTCACACACTCAGACACTACATACACACACACGCACACACACACACACATATGTGCCATCTGTAGCCTCCCAGCAGAGTGACTGGTCAGGCTGAATTTATCAGTTAAACACAGAAACCACTCATGTATTACAAAATCTGAACATTGTAGCCTTCAGCATCCCCCTGAGTGTGTGTGTGTGTGTGTGTGTGTGTGTGTGTGTGTGTGTGTGTGTGTGTGTGTGTGTGTGTGTGTGTGTGTGTGTGTGTGTGTTTGCATTACTCACAAGGACAAAAATTTGTTCACACAGTCACATTGTGGGAGCTTGGCTTGCATTTGGGGACGAAAGCTGTTACCAATAAGGAAAGCCATTAAATTAGTTGACTCAGTTTAGAGTTGAAGGTCAGACGTGTAATTTAAAGATTCGAGGTCAGTTTAAATCCTGAGGGAATCAGTGCGAGTCTGTTTTCTGAAGCAACAAAAACACTCGAGAAAACAACGTTTTAATGGACAATTTTGGCTTTGTTTATACAAAAAAGCTTGTTGTAGATTCATGTTCAGCGGTGTGTGTAATATCTGAGAGGATCTGGAGACCGCATTAGAACATTTATGATGTGCTTCCTCGCAGGTTACTTTTCTAGTGCAGCTTAGACAGCACTGAGTGGAATTTCCAGGCCTGAACCAACATGGAAATGACAAAAATAATAAACTGCAGTTCATCAAATGGCCACCAGATGCTAGCTCTGTAATTGACTCAGCCCTCATAGACTCCCATGTTAAAATGTTACAGCAGAAATAATCATGTTTGTTACCTGTTAAAAAAAAAAAAACAGCTCTGGCTTACATGGCTTCTTTCCCTCTTCATAACAGGGTTTATAGTATTATAAGATAATATATAGATAGATAATACTTGGCCCTAATTAGCAGCTTTCTGTGTCTTTATGTAAGGGACCAAGCAGTCAAAGGACAGATAGGCACAGGTATATTTTTCAAAATGTGGGTTTTACTATACCACCAAAAACAAAAAAATAGAAAAAACACACAATTGAGTGGGCACATAAAATAGGTCAACTAAACATACTCTTAACTCAACTAACACACAACAAATTGACCAAACCAAATGAGCAGCAGCTCAGCGTATATACTAGCAGAGTAAACCACTTTTAATGCACAGAGGGACGACACAGGGATGTTACTTAACTTTAAAATAAAGAAACCTCATTCTTCCCTATGCAGCACATTACAGCAGACAGTTCAGTCCATTTGGTTGGCCTCTGCATTCAAACCAGTTCCACCCTCAGCCTTCGCTTTTGGGCAAACCAGGAAGGACTGAAACAGCTGATGGGTAGCTCAAGAAAACAGAGAAAAAATAATTAATGCAACTTATAAATCAGTGACAAAGCAACGTAAACCGAACGTGCGCGCTGTCATTGAGACTACAGTGTGGTGTCATATTGTCTATTAAAACAAATTAACCAGATTAACTAAAATAAGTGTTTGCTACAGCTTCAATGACTGCAAAATTAGCTTAAATGTGACATCTGTATCTGATTTCTATGAATCTGGAGTATGAATGAGTGTTCCCAAATTATTTTAATCGTTTGGTTGTGGATGTGACCTTTACAGTATACAAAGTACACATGGCTGCACCTTGCTAACTAGCTAGCATTAGCTCAAAATCCCCAAAGCTTGTTCAAATATGTTGACTTCTGGTTCCATCAAGGCAAAACGAGACCGGCCAAAATGTTAAAATCAATGTGGGACTTCACAAACCAGTGGGCAGCATCATTCATATGCAGTATATGTAGCTACACTTACACATGATTAAGCATGAATTTACACCATTTCTGGTATGACTCCTCAGCTGTGAGTCCTAAATGACTCTTGAACAGGAAACAGGAAGTAACAGAGGATAATTTGTCCTTAAACGGCTGCTGTCAATTTTCCGGTGCATTGTCTTGTTTACAAGTGAATTCATATTGGCAGGTTTTCAGGTAGTCATTCAGTTTGACAGCTTTAGCAGATTTAAACACTAAAAATAGACTTTTTTTTTGAGTGTGAAAGAAAAACATAGCTTTACACATTTTTTAGGCTCGGTGTTTGATGATGCGTGCAATACCTGTTACATTTGGAGAATAAGACAGGACACCCTTTTAAAAACGGAGCACTGTCTCAGTGTTATCGACACAGTCGCTCTCTGTCTGCTGCTGAGTGCAACAATATTTTGCTGAGGTTGTTAAAAGGCTAATGAAGGAAATCACTGAATGAGACAGAAGTAGATGGGTGCTGGTGGAGAAAAGTGGGCATGCCAAAAAGTTTATTACCATACTTGATCAAACTTTACCACCTGAAAATTCTGTTTGGGTGCCAAGAGAAGCTTTTGGAAGAACATTTTAATGTCTGGGGAGGAAGGTGGAGTCCAGACAGTGTTTGCACAGAGGGATCCAGACGAAAGGAAAAGGGATCTGGTTAGACTAAATGGATGTCAGAGAGAAGAAGGTGTGACGCCGCTCTGCAGAAACACTGAGTCATTCCCAGCTTTAGCTTTGCCTTGCAGGAGGTGACTGTAGCAACAGCTCAAAGTTCACTCTGTAAATGCTCCTGTGATATGTTCCAGATGTGCTCTCCACACATCTATCCACAGGGGTAATGCAATACAACGTAGCACCACGAGCATGTTAATGAGCTGTAATGCATGAGTAGAGCAGGGTGAGGGTACATGCTTTCAAGCCTCCAGTAGCTTGGGAAAGAGGTGAGAAAGAATTCAGGGCTGTGTGAAAAATTCCCACTCCATGTCTGGATCTTATTTATTTTAAGTGGTAATCTGCCACATCCTCATTTGTGTTCAATTTGTCAGCACTAGCAGAACTAAGTGGTCACTGCTCTCGACAGTTTTCTTTGCACTTACTGTAACGGAGATCACATATCTGCAAGGCTGGTACTGTGACATGTTCATTTGTTTTGTATTGACTATTTTTTTTTCCACTGATTTGGATTTATTAATTATTTCTAATCAGTGAAATCACA
Source organism: Archocentrus centrarchus (assembly GCF_007364275.1). Classification (NCBI taxonomy): domain Eukaryota; kingdom Metazoa; phylum Chordata; class Actinopteri; order Cichliformes; family Cichlidae; genus Archocentrus; species Archocentrus centrarchus. The sequence continues at coordinate 29,500,230 of NC_044362.1, read as the reverse complement.
TTTTTGTTCGACCAATTATACCTGTTATAAATTTTGCTAATGCTAGACACCCACTTCCATAGACTGTACCAAAAAAATGGAAGTAGCCACCATAATCCTTAACTAAATCCAAATGGATGAGCTATAACAACAGCTCACCCCTAATCAGGTGTTATGAAGGAAGAAGTTAGCTGCAGAGACAAAAACCGTTATTTTTACCAGGCTATAAACGTGCCATTTTGTAGGGCTGAAGTTGGGAATTTTAACATGGAAGTGCAAGGGGATTGGCCTGCAGCCTATTTATTGAAAATAAATAACAATATATAAAGTGAGTTGTCCTTTAATGTCATATTTTCAATTGATGCTGGAATATTACAGAAATAAAATCTAACAGGCAAAAGATTATCAGAATAACTTTCATCCAAAAAAAAAAAAAAAGAGATGCAGACCAGGAAAAAAAGTAGTTTAATCTTCAGCTTCTTTCATCTTGTGACTTTCACAATCAAATCAAACTGTAATTATAGAACTGCAAAAGTGACAGAATTGGTTCTTTGGGGCACATTCCCTTAATTTTTCTGAGGGAGAAATTGCACAATTATTAGCTTTCACTCAATTTTGTAAAATTATGATTACTTTGTGCTATAGAGTAGTGAAAAATCACGCATTTCTTATGAAACTCTTTAATTCTTGAAGTTCTGGCAACATTATCATCCACCTTTTCACCTTCCTTTGCTCTTCTTCTACTTGCTTATTAACCTTACCCTGCCCCTCCTGTTCTGTACATGGCGGTCAGTGAGAGTGCCCCTTAATTCCATAAAATGTTAATTTAAACATCTGCTCTTGGGCCTCCAGATGGAATGCCAACCATTTTTGCCCTTGAGCAAGGCATTTGCCACGGACAGCTGCATTTGGAGGGCATGAATAGCCGGTGTGGTTAATGAGTGATGTGAGGGGATGGAGAGGAGGCTGCAGGGCTGAAGACTGAGAGACTCTCCTTAACTAGAGTGTGAAGAGACAGACCCACTTCATTAAACGGCCTGTCTGTGCAAACACTGACTGCCTGCAGGACTGGCTGGAGTGACTGAGGGAGTGAGTGTAGCCATCTGCATGCAGCAGCACATACACACACATTCTCTGTGCCTCTTTCTCCCTGTTACTTTATGAGCCTGTGTAGGGAGGGCTATGGAGGGGGAGCTGGGTGGAAGTTTGATGCTATGAATAAAAATGCCATCACCTACACATCACCGTCGGCACTAAGGCTTTACAAGTGAGCACTTAAGTCCATTTCTCACTGGGCATGTAAAGTCGTCCGCAAACACATGCGGAGTAAGAACAGAGACAAAGAGAAAAATTAAGTCAGAAAAGGAGAGAGAGAGCAAATTTTGTACACCCGAGGCGCACGTATCCCAGTTTAAACACAGATAACATTGTCTGTCCGCTGAGCTGTGTGAGAGCTGCTGCAAGTTTCACAATATTAAAATCAAAAGCATTTTTTTTTAATGTTAAAATGTTGCTTTATTTTCATAATCATGTTTTTAGAGGATTTTGCTGCATAATAGGCCTATTATTTAAATACCTTGCAGCCTGTTGGTTTCACTGAGCTCAGGGATCCTACATCGACGTAGCTTTGGGCTTTGACTATGCTTCTGCTTCGGCTGCTGGTATAAAACTCTGAATTTTGTGGCTTCTTTTTGGCAGTTGTTCCTGTATGATTGTGTTAGATTCTCCTGTTATTGTTTGGGTTGGCTTTTTATTGTTGGCTGAATGAAAAATGACAAGACCATGTCCTCAAATGTTTGCAGATTTAGAGGTGTCCTGTGTGAGAGCCCTCTGCGGCCTAAAATGAGCCTTTATTTTCCATCTCCTGTCTGTCTGCATTTCCACTTTTAACCATCTACCAAAGGCAAGGAAAGATGTTTAGTAAATCCAGTTTACACATGCAGAAAATAACATATCCAAAATGTAGTTTTTGTAAGACTGGTCCAACGATTTTTGTCCACCTGTTAACGACTAATCAGCACTATGATTTGCATGATTAAGTCTAGAAACAGCCTCACGTCTGTGCTAAGCGATACACAGACGCTTTGTTTTCCCCTGATGGCTAACATAAAGAGATCAAAAACTTTAAATCGAGATGTCTGCATCAGATACGGGAGAGAAAAACAAATTCCCGCTGACAGACACATGAAGAGACTCTTTGAAAACGACTACCTAACAAGCTCTCTGCCTGCACGCTAATGCTGTTAGCCATCAGGAAGATCATCAGTCAGCAGTCTGAGTCAAACTAACTGTCTAGACGAGCTTCAGTCAAAACGCACTGATTAAGTTTCCGTGGGAAAGCTTCAGGTGTTTTTATCGTTTCTGGTTCAAGTGTAGCAAATGCATCGAACTGAGCATGGTTATCTGCTGAAGTCTGAAAGTTTGTTTTTTTTTTCCCTGTATTTGCATTACTGTGGGAAAGAATCTCATTAGAAAACAAGTTGCCATGCCGAAGGAATATTTTCTGCCCAGCTTCCCCGGGAAAACTTGTCTGATAGGTCAGAGGTTCAAAACAGAAGCCCTGGAGCTCGTATGAGTTTTCTGTCTTACTCAAGGACAGCGCAGCTCACACGGACCAATCATGTCCCGGTTCTGTAGCTCGTTTATTGTATTCTTCTGAGCCCAAATTGTTTCTGTTGCTGGCTTGAAAGGAAGAGGCTTTGTACATCACATATTATAGCTGTGTATAATATTTTTAAAGCACTAATCAAAACAGCTGCTAATACTTTCAGACACTGTAGCAATAATAAGAGATACATGTCAAAACAGTGACATGAAAAGCACAGTTAAAAAAAAAAAAAAAAAAGGCCAACAAATAGTGAATAATGATTTTTTTTTTTCCATCCTACATTTTCTGAGCACTGATGCTGGAGGCAATCCAGTTGATTTCCAGTGGGTTTGGGTGGGCCATGACAGCCAGACGGGAAATTTAAGAGTGTTTCCCACACAATTAGATTCTATTTGTGTTGTTTAGGGTGAGGCTGACCTGTGTGTGCAGTGTGCATCCACGCTCTCTTTAATTATTGTGAAATATTTTCTTTAAATAGGTTGTTTCATTGAGATCATGATTTCTTTCAGTTTGCAAGTAGACCTACACATAATACACATACAGTATATATGTTCAGGAAATGATCAATCAGGAATATGATTGCAGATCCATAAATATGACAGTTAGAATAAGAGAATGTAGTTCATTCCATTTTTAAGCAGCAAAATAGTTAAATCCAGTTTATTCCAAACTGTGTGTGATTGACAGGTTCACTGAGTGTGTCCTGATAGTCTTTGTACTATATTTAGATTCAGGCAAAGAGCAGAGGTAACCAGGAAATCTGTGCAGAAGAGCCTTATAAATAAACACCATGCAGTGCTGCTCTTATGTCATATTAAGGAGAACCGTTAAACTTTTTCATACAAGATACGACGGTGTGTGACCAAAGAACCACCTCTGAGGTGCAGCGCGCATAACTGGTTTCTGCCAAGGCAAGGACAACGTGCTTTATTCAAAACTGACAAAAACTAATGCATGTTACATTTTAGCGTACTGTAGCTACTGTCATTAAAATCTGGAGACTCCAGTCTGATCTGAAAGCCGAATTATTTTTTGATTTATAGGCAGTTCAGAGCTCCCGGGGGCTTAAAACAGCAGGATTTGACACCCTGGGATGAAAATGGGTTGCAGAACCAGTGATGCAAAGTAAAATGTTATACAACTAGATGATTTACAGTTTTCTGCATTGACATTTGCGCTCCTATTTTCACCATGGACACGTCACATTTACTACATGTGGTCTTGCATCTGAGCAAGCAACTTGTGCAGCTTCTTCAGGCCCACTGATTAATTTGGCCCTGAGTGGAGGATAAAAGATGTTTATCAAGACACACACACACACTTACAAACCTATTCATACATACTCAAACACCCACTTTTTGCTAATTTGTATCCTTAAGAGTGTTGTTAAAGGTGCTGAATAGCATGATTTGAATAAACATACATGCATTATGGAATACACACTCACACACACACTTGAGTTGTTGTAAAGCGGACAGTGGGTGGACAGAAGGGTGTCGGCTGGTAAAGGATGAATCGCTGCAGCAGTGGTGGGAGGTCCACACCGAGGGCAGAGACTGATGAAGTCTCTCGGTGCGCTCGGTGGGATCCGTGCAGCCTCCCAGCACTTCATTCTGCCATGTGTTCATATTTCTGTTATCTCTGCCTCTCTCTCCCTCTCTCTCCACGCGGTATCCCTCTCACTCCCAGCCGGAGCAGCCTCGTGTCCGATCTCATAGATTTTGTTCACGCTGCAGTTTCCTATATTTGATTTTCTTTTCATTTACCCACACATACTTGAGACAGAGCTGATGTTTTCTTATCATTGGGGGAAAAGCAACAACATGCAATCTTTTTTTCTTTAGATGCAGTCCAGTGAATATATGGATCACAACATGTGGTTGGGTTTAAGCAAACATCATTTTTATATGAATGTGCAGAGAATCTGAAATCACTCGAGTAACTCCGATCTATGGGCTTGTCTTTCGTATTGCCATGTGAGCTACCTGTTACAAAGTCCATCCAGGGAACAACCCGAAGCACTCACCTTTTTACAGTCTAAAGAAAACTAGGCAAACAAGCAAACATCATTACAAACATCATTACTGCACTGCTGTATCAGAGCATATTTATCCAGCTGAGACAGTTTAATCCTACAACAGTATTAGCTGTGCTAGAAGGACCAAAAAACAAAACATTTCAAACAAAGCCAGCCTGCTGAGTCGGTGTTTGGGGAAACGCCTCGATTCAGTCAAAATCCAGAAGCTCTTACTGTCAGCAAAACGTGTTTGAGAAAGACAAATATGATCCTTCTTTGTTGTGGTTTTGCATTATGGGTGTGTCCTTTTAGCTCCTCTAGCAGTTTGAAACAAAGTATTTGGGAAATGCATTCAATAATAGATAAGCAGAGTTCAAAAATCTGTCTCAGCAACACTGCATCGCTCACAAGACAGGACCTGTTCATGCACTGTGGGAGTTTTTATTAGTTCCTTTTTACACACTAGGAATCCATTGAATTATTATTTTATTGTTGTAAAAGACATTCACTTCCCCTCCACATTAAAGATTTGTAGTAAGCTGGCATTCCCACCTATAGTCAGTGAAATGCCTCTTTCTAATCACTAATAAGTAATAATAAAATCATCCTCGGTCTCAACAATCACTCATGCGCAGCTCCTTACATCGTTCTGCTGGATCCTAACTCTAAATTTGCATCTCCTCTGATCTCTCACAGGTACGACTATGTGGAAGTTTACAACGGTGGCGATGAGTCGTCCATGTTGGGAAAGTTTTGCGGGAAAATCGCACCGTCTCCGATCATCTCCACCGGCGGCCAGCTCCTCATCAAGTTTGTCTCTGACTATGAGACCCACGGGGCGGGATTCTCCGTTCGCTATGAGGTCTTCAAGACAGGTGTGCACTTTCAAACAGGTCTGCTGTGATGTCCTTGTCTTACATGCACAGCGGCAGCAGCAGCTAAAAGCACGAGCTAGAATTGCTCTTTTGTTTTACATAAATCCATAAATGTATGTGATGAATAACCCTCATGAAAAATGGCCCCTTGAAATTCAATTGTGCTTTAGCCAGATTTCCAGGTGATTCTTCTGTTGCTCTTGGATCAATTTTATGTATCACCCTGTCGTACATAATGCAAGAAAAATAATCTGAAAGTTTTAACCATTTAACATATTACTACAGTGCAAAAATGCAGCAGCAGATGACATGTAAACAATATTGTTACGCCTGCCGGCTGTCGCTGGAAGGGAAATACAGCCTATGTTTTGTGGTCGTTATGGTTACCACTTGTAGCAATAATATCGCTGACATAGTAACGGTTTGAGCTGCAATGAAGCGGTCAAATATAGAAGCCTGCCACCATTTCGGTCACTGATAGATGGATGTGTCAGTGTGTGAGGGGCAGATAATACACACTCATATATATATATATATATATGTGTGTGTGTGTATATGTATATATATATATGTATATGTATATATAAATCTATGGATTACTAAAAGGAAGTCGAACAGGAAGAAGTCAGTTAAGAAATATAAGCAGCTACAGGCAAGACAAATAAACTCCCAGGTTAAAGAAACTTATTCAGAAGAGGAAATAAAAACAAGTCATGACATTATGAACCCAAGCTTGACCCGAGCTTAAAGCTGGACAGGAAACCAGTGTCGAGTAAACTGACTTTTTAGTTTAGGACCAGCAGCATTTACAAAACACTGTTAACTGCCAAAAGCTCATGATTTCATAGGATTACTTTACCGTGGTGTCAACATGTTTGTGGCACGGGCTTTCTAACGTTGATAAATTATAAAATCAAGAAGGTCTTTTCTTACTGTGATGATTGTGTAGATGCTTCATAGTAAAACTCCAATTTGTATGTTAATGTAATCATGACAGTAACCGAGACAGAAACGACCTGGAAATATTCAAAAGTATAGAAGTGCATCTATTATTAACAACAACAGGCATTAAAGTGTGTAACTTCACTAACCTGCTGCAAAACATTAACAGCCAATAAAACCTGGTATCTGCTCCTAGCCTCTCTGTGAAATCAGGGTTTAAAAATATTTTCCCATTTGTGTGCTTGATGCCGATGGCTGTCTAAATAGCTGTAGCTGAACCTCTGGTACCGTGACCTTTATAACTGCAGGCCAAATAAACTCAAAGACCCAGAATTCATTGGAGGGAAAACCAAGTCCCAGATGGGGCAGGATGCTAGCAGGACAGACCTACGTAAACACTCCCTTTCAAGGAAGGAACCTTGCTCTCATGTCCTACATTTGTATTTGCTCTTTCCTCTGGGGTCCACTTGAGTAGCCGCCAAAACGACAAGTCTCCCGTGAACACTTCAATTTCCACCAATGGGGACCGGAGATAAATCAGGGGGAAAAAAAGGGAATGTGTGTGAGATTCCCCTTCATTTTTGTTTGTACCCAAGAGAGCAATAACTATTCAGAAAATCACAGGATCCAGAAATAACAATCCCCAGGTGGATTTATGTTAGAAAGTGCTGCATTGTACTATGAAAAATGGATAGGCAAGTGCTCTTTTGTTCTTTAACGAGGTGCACCGTAGTACTATGAGGGGAGGTTAGAGGCCCAGCTCAAACTGAAGCTCCTCCAGGCTCTTAACATGTCTGTTCTCCAAACTACAAAGCACGGCCCTACTCCTGACACTAAAACTTTAAAAATATGCTCATATCAACTTTAATTTCAGGGTACAAAGTGTAGCCGTGACTGATGGATGACAGGATGTCATTAGGAAGTCAGTGTAATAAATCTTTAAAAGTGGGTCAGCAAAGTATCGACTCAGAAAGGCACACTGGTCCTGAGTGGTATTCTTTAAGGATCTTTTTAAAGATCCACAAAGAATTTGAGCTTTGATCTCTAATAAAGTGAAGATTGGGCTTCATGGGCTTTTGTAGAGGGGCAGTCTCCTTGAGAGTTACTTGAAGAAAGGATACAACTTTAAACCATTTTAGCTGAAATGGATGGAGGTGAATTTTTAAAGTTAAAAAGGGGCCGGATGGTTGGTATCCCTGCAGACAGAATACTGCGGGCTATTTCTAAAAAGCATATAACAAGACATACATAGCCTCCGTGATGTCACCCGTTTGGAAGCGTCGACATGTGTCTTTTGACCTCTGCCATCTTGTGTTTTTGAAACCAGGTGTCACTGCTGATAATAGCTTTGTCATCTATTTTGCACTAAAAGACAACATAATTTACAAAATCTTGTAAACAAGACTTAAAACTAGTGACTGAGACTATGAACTCACCAGGAAAGTGTTTACAGGCGTCATAAATCAAGTGGGAAGTAGAAGCAGTCTCACGGTCTTCCCCTGCTGGCTCTTAGGAAGAACGCAGGTTCGAGCTTAACTAATAACCCCAGATAAGCAGCAATAGGAAAATAAATGTGTGATCTGAGCAAAAAGACGCTTTAAAAATGGTTCCAAAAGACCTGCGTTTTACTCTTCAGGGTTTAAAGATTGGAAACAGCTGTAGAGAAGTTTCACCACAAGGTCTATTTAGTATTTCTTCTTGGGGTGATCGATCATAATCATCACCACTCTTCGTCGCTCGGTTTTCACGGCACTGTGCCACGAGCTTAATTTAGAAAAATCACTTTAAATATGTGGCTTTTACTGGAAAACTGCTCAACATCTTATAAAGAACGTGATCAGAATTTTCCCAGCAGCTGTTAATGCACCTTGCGGTAAGTATCTGAAAGAAGAATATTCCTCAGATTCTCTCATATTGATGTTTTATGTTGATTGATAAAATGACTGAGTTTAGCTGTTTGAAGCTGTTGGATGTGCCGGTTTAAGTCTGCAGGAGCAGAAGTGAGGCGTAGCTGTCAGATCTGTGAGTGCTGCCATGCTGCTGCTGCTGCTGCTGCTGCTGCTGCTGTGCCACCATGTAACTGTCAGAGACACTGAGCAGCGTTTTCCTGTTGTAGTTGAGCACGTCCGGCCACCACGTCTTGCCTGCGAGCTACTGTTCAGCGGCGAGACGACGGCTTCGGAACAAGCTGTGTGAATGTGTTCACACCCATTTTACGTGTTAACAGCCTGCATACGTACATTTTTAATGTCTTTTTTAGTTCTGTGTGTGTGTGTGTGTGTGTGTGTGTGTGTGTGTGTGTGTGTGTGTGTGTGTGTGTGTGTGTTTATATATCTGTCTGTCTTGGTAATGCAGTGCATTCATTTGGCTTCCTTTGTGAGTATGAAACAGACAGGTGTGTGGGACCCCAGGCTCATTTAGCTAATGGGCTGTTTGTCCTTGGAGGCAACAGGGGTGACCTGCAGATGAGATGGATGCTCTGGCATAAAGAGGGGCTCTGAAACTAGGGCAAAATATGTGTGTGGGTGGGAGCATGTGTTGGTGTGTGTGTGTGTGTGTGTGTGCTGGCCTCAATATGGGTCCTCTACCTCCTAACAAGTTAAAAACAGCACTTGTACTCACTCAGGTAATCCCCCTGCCATGTTGCTGCCTGGCTCCTCACCACATTTAAAATCCATTACAGTCGAAGCGGCATATTGTAACTCACTGCTAAATGGAGCTGCTGCTCTGAGTACAGACAGGCTTTACACTCTGCTGAGACCTCCGTCTTTGTTTTCATCGCGCTATTATCTTTCTCTGTTTTTGTCCTTTGATCTCAGAGCTTTTTCCCCGCATAATAGTGTATCAATCTCTGCACCCTGAAGTATCAGAGGGACACAAGCTAGCAAAGGTTTTGGTTATTATATGGTTTTTTTAATATGTATTTTTTCTCTGCAGTGTTAAATGTGTACCGAGAATGCACATTTAACATCACAATAAAACACTTAATACGTGATAAAAGAAAAGGTGACAGTAATGATCAGGTTGGAAAAGAGGAAGATGGCACAGGAGACTCATGGATGTAGTGAGAGAGGGTTGGTGTGACAGAGAAGGGTGTTAGGGTCAGGGCGACTAGTCAAAAGAAGATTACAACGATGCCTCCAAATCAAATATGATGAAGTGTGTTTCGTTATGATGACTCTTTGCAAGTATGCTCGGCTTCTGTCCTATTTTCTTATGCCCATAGCATGCTCAGAAAGTCAGAAAACTCTACCCACAAAAATCACATCTAATTTAAATTCAGCCAGTCTCCCCTTCAAGATTTCCTCTTTGGAAAGCACTGCAATGCCTTCGATGCTCCTGCTGCATTTGAATTACTCCCTGATGTGCAGGTTTGATCAGTAGCCAGTGTGCATTTGCCGTGTGCTGTTAAAATAGTGACCTTTCAACCTCAAGTTCATTATGGGAAAGAGGATGAGGTTTAAGTAAGACAACATTTGAAAAGTAGGTTAGGCCAGAAGCAGTGGTTGTGTTATTGTGGTCCAAAAAAAATCTTATTAATTGTGAGCAGCTGACACACACACACACACACACACCAGAGTTCAGGTCGTTCACACCACATGTTCTTCCTCAGATGCCTCCGGATGTTACAGTCTCATCCTGAGGGATGAATTCGTGGTGCACAGTCCCGTGACTGATGGAAAAAGCGACACGCTCATGACCTCACGGGCCACTTTCAGACCTGGAAACTGCGGGTTCTCTCTCAACCCATCTCTCATCAGCAGTGATAATTCTGAAAGTCGGTCCAGTTTGATACAGAAGATATTGTTTGCAGTCCCTGGTGAATCACATGTTCAAGGAGGGCTTCCATTATGTGTTTTAGATGCAGGAGGGTTGGGAATGGTGCAGAATTCTTGGCAATTTCAAATCGGTTGAATAATAACAAGCTATTTTTGGTTCCATTTGTAGGTGAAAACCTTAACTAATGCTTAAAATACTTAAAATCCCAGTTTTCCTTATGTATTTAAACATTACTTAAATTTTTCTGGCATTAAGAAACAAGTTAAGTCTGCAGAAAAGCAGGGGAGCATTGCTTGTTTGTTTAAACACCGAGAATGACTTGTTTTTTTGTTTTTTTTTGCTTCCCTGCAAGAACATCCTTGTGGGTGTTCTCTGAATGATTGTTTTTCTCAGTACCAAAGGCAGCAGCGATGTTGTGTTGCTATGTCATCATAAAAACTCTGCGTGGTAGCTGCAATGTGTGGATTTCACACAGGAAACTGAAGTTCCCTTCTATAACCCAACCGTCAGCATTGGTTTCTTGGACCCGTGACCACCAAAGGCAGAGCTAGTCAGCATTATTAAATGTGACCATTTTTAAGCCAATCAAATTAAAACACTGAGTTCTACTGTTTTCCCTTTATGGGAGTCTTTTTAGAAGATTTGCTAGATTTGACATATGTCTTTACTTACCTTTGCGTAATTCTGTGTAACAGTCTGTGGCTTCATCCCTCATCTCCATCCCTCTTTCCCCCCTGTCATTAGTACAAGAAAATCCCTAAACACTGCCACAAAAAGCACCAACCCTCATTGAGATGACATGTTCTGTTTGGCTTTAAAGATGGCACTAATGAGTGTCGGGCTGTAAAGCTCCATTGCATCCGTCTCTTGTAACCATAACCATAACTCCACCCTCTGCTAACCACACAGTGCATTTCATTTATAAATGATAGCCAAGTGAGGCCCCTTCAGTGTCCTGGAACTATATTTGTCCCAACTCCCTGATTTTTATTGCAGGTTTTATTTTCAAACCAGAAACACATGTTTGTCTCTGCATTTTTTGTTTGTTTGTTTGTTTGTTTGCTTTTTGTTTTCCTCTGAGGTGACCTCAAGCCGCCGCTGATTGAAGGGTCATTGATTTAAAAAAAAAAAAAAAAAAAAGATGAAAAAAGAAGTTGAATGGACAGAGGATGGACAAATGGGAAATGCACTGTTTGTTTGTTTTTAAGGAAAGAATGCAGTCATGTCAGTAACATAACACAATAACACACATGCTTTCACGCATATGCAACCTCTTTTGACCAAAACATTGTTAAATATGGAAACACACATACTGGGGGGGTATTTGTTTGGGCTGTTTTTTTTCATCATTTTTAAGACGCAATAACTCAAAATAATGCACATTCTGGCAACCCCCAGAACTGAACGATAAAACCAACACAGAAGTGCGGGAACTGCAGTTCCTCATGTGGCCACATGGTGCTCGTCCCAAGTCAATCCTCATAGACATTCCATGTTAAAACACCAACTTAACAGCATTAAAAAAGCATATTTAGAGCTTAGACAAAAACAATGGTTTTGGTCTCTATAGCTTATTAAGGCAGCTTCATAACAATTACCTGATAGGTGCAAAGTTAGAGGCATGGCCAGCTGCTGGGACTCTCCTCAGCTGACTGGAGTCACTGAACCGGACCTCTTAATGGAATTATCCGACAAATAATTTAGTCCACTGTGCTCCAGTTTTCTAGTATTTTATTGGTCCTTTACTAATTAGCAGTGAAGCACACATACAGTTTAAGGATAAAGTTTGCTAATCGGGCCCTCAGCTGATAACTTAGTACTTTACACACACCCCCCCACGACCCTGAACAGGATAAATGGATGGATGGATGGATGGATGGATGTTGAGGCTTAAAAATGTGGTGTCATGAAGCTAATTGATGATGTCATAGTGACTTTGCCCAACTTTTATGTATAGTCTATGGTTAGTGGTATAAATATGGTAATATTTATTTAAACAGGTACAGATTTAGAATTTGTTTTGTTTTTGTGTTCTTACAGTTTAGCTTTTTGTTGTGAATTTTTTTTTTAATAAAACTTTTGTACATTTAAATTAAAAAAGGTTTTGCTGAAGGTGTTTGTGCAGGAAACCAAGAAGCTTAACAGGCAGGATAAGAAATATAAATGCAGAAAAACAACTGGAAGTGCAGGGTGAGCCTAACAGAAGGGAAAAGTTGCACAAAGAATTAAATCATAAACTCAAAGAGAAGCACAACAGAGCAGGAGGCAGAGGAGGAGGAGAGGGTGAGAGTGAACAAAGGGGCTGGTAAGGGGAAATACAGGACTATAAATACTCAGAGAACTCATTGACTAATAGGACAGAGGTGAAACAAATCAGGTTGTGGAAAGCCATCTTAAAGGCAGGAAATACAACAAAGACACGCAGTAAAACAACAAAACACACAAATAAAGACAAACAAAGGGAAGCAGTGACCAGAAAAGATGGAACCGTAGGGGAAAGTAAAAGAAAAACAACATGAGAACACAAGAAAAAGAACCAAAGACAAACTCGAGGCACTGCAGTGGCAGTGAGGCGCTAGCATATTAAAAATAACCTACAGTGACTGATGAACAAACGAGTTGTATTGTTCATTTTTATCTTCATTAAATCAGATTAATTTCTGTCCTTGATAGACATACAGCACCACAGATTTCTCAACCTAGATTTGAGCAACCCATCTGCACATTTCACACACACAACCACACACACACACACACACACACGCACACAGTCCAAAGTGTGCCAGTTGAGCAGGAGCGAATCCTCCCTCGTCCCTCGCCGCCCATCTTTCCTCATCATTTATCATGTCGCCCTTTTAATGACACCACCTGTGTCAACAGCAAGGGGACCATTTCAGTGTGTGCGTGCCTCTCCTTGTGTTTCTATCTGTGTGTGGATTTGCGTTTGCAGGCATGCTCAGATAACATGCAGGTCACATCTGGACTGGCAACATGAGAAACCCCCTGCTCCCCAACCCACACACACACACACACACTCCCACCAACACATGCACACGCCGTTCGTGCCTCCGAGCAACGCTTGACCCTCGTCCACGCCTCCTGTCCTCCCGTCTCGCTCAGAGATCAGTCACTGTCTCGTAACCTCACTCATGTCACTTTATAACAAGCAAGGCGTGAACCGCCCCCGCCGTGTTGACCGATGCGAGCCGACGCAGAGATTTTACATGAGCAGTGCAAACATTGTGGATGTGACTGTGGCGAAAACAGCTTGTGTACAAAAGATGGCAATGACAGAACAGCTGCCGAGTTGGCCCGCTGGACTGTTTGGAAGGAACTCGAGTCACATGTTGTTGCTTCAAATTGAGTTGTCTCTGTTAAAAAGGGTTTAATTATATAGTGTGGAGATCTAAAAGAGCATGTGATACTTTCACGCAACTGTAGCGGGTCAGAGTCTGTGGTACGCTGTCCAGCAAACAAGAATCGTACTTCCTGAGAACATTTTCCAGGAATTGAATTTATAAGCAAAGCTTTGCTGAAATCTAATTTTTTTAATTTTCCCTCTGGCCTGCAGCACTATTCATCCTTCTAGACTATTTTGGTCGGGGTTGCCTGCTTTTGTGGAAATGTCTGCCTTCTCTCGAATATAAACTAACGGTGCTGCGGGCCAGAGGAAAGATACGTAAATGTGATTTTGGGGTGAACTGTCCCCTTTAAGTTAGCAGCATGTGGAACTGTAGGTGTAAAGAGACAAAGTAGTTTCCATTCAGCTGCAATTACCAAGATTTATTGGCTCTCATGGCAATACTTCTACATGTATTTTAGTCAGTGTTCAATAATTAATCCCTCTTTATATGTGGGTTTTATTTGTTATTCTACCAAGACAACAATTAATAAGTCCATACTGTTATGTAATGTCCTTTATACATTAATACATTAATGCATGCATTATTCTCACTTTAGATGCAGAAACTGAAAAGTAAGGCTAGTTAACTGTCAGTAAATGCATAATAAAGTTTGTTTTTACTGTTAATAAAGCACAAAAAAAAAAGAGGTTAGTAAGCATTTAACAGTAATATAAATTAATCTCTTATTGTAAACCATTGCTCTCTGTTTCTAAATGCCAACATGGTCTCAGCAGCACACTCACAAGCTTTTTATATTTGTGTCCTGTATGTGATTTATGCTTGCAGATGTCTACAGAATCAATGCATGCACTGAAAAGATTACACATAAAACAGAAAGTAAGCAAAGTGAAGAGAATTTATTTAAGAAACATAACCACAGAATCATTATGACCTCCTCTAAAAACACATAAAGTTACTTTAATGTCTGTGTTGTGTTTAGTACAAGATTCGTTATGTTATTAGTTGTGGTTGCTTGATTGTGTAGATGCAGAATAGGATTGTGTTGTCTGATTGTTGGTGTATCTCTGGCTGTGTCACTGTATGTTTACAGTGATCATTTTCACATGGTCTGCGTCCTTCAATAAATACCAGTCAAACAACCCCACCCAGTAGTCACAACTCAGACTCAGTTGGCTCCAACAGGGGAGGGGACCAATCACAGCGGAGCTCGCTGGATTGGATGGAAACGACATTAGTTTTGTCAACAAAACAAGCCTTTTTTTTTCTTTTTTTTTTTTTGGACCATCCCAACAAGTTTGATACTGATGCTCAGATATCATTTTACTTCTTTCAAACCAAACCTGTTTGATCCTCCTTCACTGGAAAAACAAATTATAAGTTACTTCCCAGATTTTCCCCATTTTTAAAAAGAATTTCTGGCCTTAGGACTTATTGCTACCTTTTAAAGAGATCAAGGCTGCAAATGTGTTTTGAACTGCAAAAGTTTCAGACAGCGAGAAAGGTCAAAAGCAGATGGATTCAGTTGATTTCCATGTCTATCCTTATTTTCCCCCCACAGTAAAGACTGAAAAGGTCAGAAATTCAAACTGCTGAGGATCCCGTAAACAGTGCCAACACAAACAGACCCAAACCCACCTCTAAAGGCTCTGTGTTGACTCTTGTTTGATGTCATTTTGAAGCCGATGAAAAACATTCTGAGCTTTTTTTTGTCTGTAAATGTTGGATTTTTTTCAAGTATCAAAAACATTAATTTCATTGTAAGAAACAAACTGCATAACCTTTTTAAAACTTGCTACACATTATGACCCCTTGCTGCCCTCTAACCCCACAGAGTTCACTCGTTTGTGTCGGTGAGAATTAGTCGCCTCTTGACATTTTTAAAACTCATCTTTACGTCCTCTCCTTGCAGGTCCTGAATGTTCCAGAAACTTCACGGCTCCCAGTGGAGTCATCAAGACACCGGGCTTTCCCGAGAAGTACCCCAACAACCTGGAATGCACCTTTATGATCTTTGCTCCCAAGATGTCAGAGATCGTGGTGGAGTTCGATAGCTTCGACATGGAGCCTGACACCACGCCACCACCGGGCGCCCTCTGCCGATACGACTGGCTGGAGATCTGGGATGGCTTCCCTGCAGGTGAGTGGAGAGTTGGGTAAAGCAATGGATGATTTAAAAATGAGCTTCTATGAAAAGAAGGGAGAGTATCATGTTTACAGCTTTTTGTTGCTTTAACTTCTGTGTTTTATGAATTTCCAAGTCCTCTTTTTACACATTTTTATAGCTTAAAAATCTAGAAAAGATAGAAAATTTACTGTATCAGACTGGTAAAAAGATAAACGTGCAAAGAAATAAAAGAAAAAAAAAACAGGGCTGCTTCTCCACAGGTATAAGCAAGGTTCAAAAACTGGGATGCAGATGTAGATGGAGGAGAGGAAATTGGGAGGAAAAGTGGCAGAGGAGTGAAGGGAATGAAGGAACAAGATACAGAGTTGTGAAGCAGAGGAGACGAAGATGAAAAGGGTTTGAGGCAGCTTCCCCCTGTGGATGCTGACAGAAAACAGGCAGAAAACAGGCAGAGACATGTGGAGGTGAAGGGGAGGAGGAACGTGGAAAACAAGTATGGATGCCATCCCTGCTGGTGAGGTGAGTTGGGATTGAGTGATGGAGGTGAAAAATAAATGGATAATTGCAAATGCAAGATGCAGAATGAGGAAGGGGAGTAGGAAAAGCACACAGGAGTACGTACTGCATGTGCCGACTTTGCACATATGTGCATCTTTCTCTATCTTTTGATTGGCAGAGTGGAGTAAAAAGAGGTGAATGAAAAGAAACACTCAGTGCAGGATAAAAAAAAACCTCATTGTCCTTAACATTTAATGTCCAGTTTCTGTACTAGATACCACTATACTAATGTGACTTTTGAGTCACATTAATGCAGAATTGAGTTCAGTATATTTTCTCATCGCTTCAAAATACGACAAGTTTCTTCAAAGTTGCTGAGCTGAAATATGTTGAAAATTAAGCATTCCCTCATACTTGTGTTCCTGTTCCAGTTTGGTAATTCGCTCTGTGTTACGTCACGCTCCCCAGAAACAAAACACATGTTCTAATTCTTCCATACACGACAAATTATCTTCATATGAAATACGTGTCCAGGCTTGTTTTTATCTGGAGTAACACATCCCAAGTCCAGTCAGGCTGCTGATTATGCATCAAAGGAGTATTTTGATGAATATAATTACTCTATAAGATCAATATCATATGAATCTGGAGTGGCAGATAGCGGCCTCTTCCCTCGCTAGAGCCCAAAAAATCTGCCTATGAACACCATTGAACTTCAAAAGAACTGAATGCAGGTGTCACAAGCATGCAGAGATATGAGGAGCACACAGAAACTGATACTCATTTGTGTCTTTTGCTTGAAACTCATCTGTGAATCTGCACACGTGGAGGTCAGTTGCGCCGAAAGTAAATGGTGGTGAGACTCCTTCGCAGCTTGCTCATTGTTCCTTCACCGGCCACATTTGTAAAATCAGCTCTCTGCACATGAATGACGGCGACGCAACCTGCTCTACCCTCTGTTCACACTCCTCCCCTCACTTGGATGGCATTTCTCAGCTTCTATTGTTGTCTAATTAGCCGTACAGTGTGCATATAATCGTGAGAGCTACATACCTTGGACAGGCCTGCGCTGGCTGCCAGGATGCCCACAATACTTGCTGCTGTGCCCAAAGCTTTCCCTGATTATTGCCAAGGAGGAGACTGGCATGGGAATATGAGGGACACAAAGACTGGCACAGGTATACAGGCAGTGACATACACTTTTAAGCCGTGCCAGTATACATAACATGCCAGGGCTTTTCCTGTCAAATGATCTGTGCGTATATCTGTGTGTGTGTGTGTTCAGGTGTGTCTGTTTGCATGAATGCATGTGTGTGCGTGCGAATGTGTGTGGGTGATGTTAAAGCCAAATGTGTGTCAGAGCAGACAACAAAGCATCTCTGCAGCAGGGTTGAGACCAGCATGCAGTTCTACATCCCAATAAATGTTAATGTGCACATCAAACATTTTTATTAGGCACATTTTTGGGTTTTTATTTTTTTTCTTTTTTGAGCCGTAAATCAGTTGTTCAAAAACAAGTCCCCCTTTTTTCTGACTGGACTTAATTAGAAAAAAAACACCTAGTGGTCTTTGTTTCTGATTATTTTATAATTCTTCAGTAAAGATTTTTCACGTATTCTCTCACAACAGCAGTGCAGCCATTACCAAGTAAATAACTCCATCCAAGCGTTTCATCTTTTTGATGAAAGATTCTTATTGCCATGTGGACTTTCTTAGTTTTATCATAGCTTTTAAACACATTTCATGGCTTTCATTAGTTCCTGGGGTTTGTCCAACTGTTTTAGAAAGGCTACAAGATGTGACCGAAATTTTGGAAAACCCAAAAGAACTAAGGAGCGGTTTGACCGTTTTACTATCGTAATGCACTGCCCAGAGTTGGTGCTTCCAGCAGAATTTGATTTATACAAGCTACATTCATTCATGCAGCACTTTTTATCTGTCTCTCACACACATGATGTTGGATCAGGGGATGGTTCAAAGGGATCAGAGGCGGCTGTTAGAGCTTTATGTGGACATGTTTACATTATATTGTTTCTTTAATTTCTTTCATTTGATTAATTCTTGGGAAGATTGGCAGGATTTTGAAGCCCGAAGCACAAAATATGACTACACCCCATCTAGACTTACACAGCGTCCTTTTCTACCATGGAAAGTACAACACACAGTTTTCTCAGATTTTTTGTTGATGGTACGATGCATTCATAAAGTTAATATTTTAGGTTGGGTCAACTTAAAATATTTTAGTAAAAAAAAAAAAAAAGCTACTTTTGTGTTTTTTCTGATAGCTCAATATATTTAAAAAAAAAAAAAAAAAAAAAAGGGTTTATTTTGCTGGTCTCGATTCTCAGACTTTACTAACGGATCATTCGTGACGTCAAGAGTGCTGAAATGTAATTTTCTTCCTCACTTTTCCTTGACATTTACTTCAGATATAACCACTTCCTTAGATGTATATGGAGCCATGTTGCCTGCAGGAGTTTCTACTTCCAGGGGGGGCTGATTGCATCAACTGACAACCTTGCAGCAAAACCATTTTCATAACCCTTCCGATAACAGCTGAAATAGTTTAAAAAATGTAATCCGTCACAGGCTGTCAACTACCTGCTTTAAACTGTAACTGGTAAACATAATCCATCAGAGTAGAGCTCAGCATTCCCACTGAGCCCGCCTCGTGTTTAATTTTGGCTGGTTTGCCTCCACGGCTGAAGTAAGTTGTTAGTAAAGTTTAATTTTTGCATAGCATAAAACTGAATCTTGCTCCCCGCGCAGGATTTCCACCAAACAGCCGGCAAGCCTCATGTTGCTTCTCACAGATAAGAACAGGATGAAACGGGCAACCACCTGTGGATGTGGAACTCAAAGCCTTTAGACGTGAGACAATCTGTCACCGTGTGCTGCACATTAAAACAACATGTTGCTACAGTGGGTGTTTGTGTGAATCTTTAACTACGAACAGCTCCTTTTCTGAAAGGGAAATTCCCAGCAAAAAAAATCCAGAGGGTGCCGATTCCCTCTGTTAGCCAAGTAGGAAAAAATAGTTTTAAAATGCTTTTCAGGAGCTTTAACTTTCTGAGGTCTAAATTGTTGTCGGTGAAGACCCCAGCCCTAGGCTAACTGTAAGCCTGGGCAATTAGAATATGTCATGTTGGCATGGTTATGTCATTACTGGCTACAGTACTCTTAAAGGGACAGTTCACTTTAAAATCAAATATGCATATTTTTCACTGTTGAGCCGTGTAGATTTTGACATTAGCGACCCAATTTTTTGGAGATATCAAATGCAAAACTCTTGCCTTCATAACTGCATTCTTTATATCGAACTGTGAACTGTGTCTAATCATGACTAGAGACTGATGCAAGGGACAACATAAAAGGGTATAAAAATAATTCCCTAATAATTTGCAATACTTTTCTCAAAGAACCACAAACATTTGTTATGCACACAGATTGCTAACTCTATTGTTACACTTCTAATTAATTCCTTTCAGTTATTACTTGTATACCACAAATCAGAGAGCAGCAAACCAGCTGAACATTTAAAAAAAATTGTAATTTTTATGCAAAAAAGGAATTAATCTAGCAAATTGAACACATATTTTCCTAGGGCTTTCAATAGATGTTTGTTTGTTGGATATATTTCCTCATAATTAGTGTTGGTAATTATATTGTACTTTGTAAGAAATTTGTAGAAAGAAATTGAAACATTTGTTCATGTAAAGCTGAAAAAAAGCTGAGGATTTTGGAAATGCCTTCAAAATTGCACTCAGTGTTGTAAACCAACCTCTGGGGGGTTTAGACTATAGCTGATCCCTTTAAAAAAAAAAAAAAAATATATATATATATATATATATATATATATATGAAATATAATATAATATAGCTGCAGTACTTTACTTCTCTCACAGAAGTGCAGTTAATTTTTTTTTTTTTTGCCATTGTTGTAATTGGATGTCATGTGATATGAGTTTAAATCTAATTCCAGGTGTGATAGTAGAATAAAATATCCTGCATTGACTCCAGACAAAAGTTATTCACTGCTGCACCTGATATGATCCTGTATATGCACTTTATATATAGTGTTAGGGCAGTGAGTGTCAAAACAATACATGGTGGAAATGAGTGTTTCTGCTGCCTGCCATCTCACCTTTATTTCTGCCCATGAGGTGTCATGTCACTCCTGAGAGGTGGCAGATTGTCACTGACAGGAGATCAGCTGCAAACTGTATTTGTTCAGAGCACAGTCAAGCTTTTCTTAATCAAAATCAGAGAAACTTGAGCTCTACACAAAATAGAGCAAGCAGTTTTGCTTGATGTCATGTAATATTTGTAATATGACAGCAATGGAAATTAAAAAAGCACTCTGTTCGGGTGATGAGTGATGAAGTTGACATCCTTTTCTTTCTCCCTCCCTGTTACCCGTACTCTTCCCCTCCCCCTTCTCCTCCCAGTGGGCCCTCACATTGGCAGATACTGCGGCCAGACGTCCCCGGGCCGAGTGATCTCCTACACGGGCATCCTGTCCATGACCATCACCACTGACAACGCCATCGCTAGAGAGGGATTCTCCGCCAACTACACCATCCGCGAGAGGAGCCTCCCCCCAGGACACGAAGACGAGGGTGAGCAGCTGGATTAGTGAAGGGACTGTGTGATGCGGGGGGAGGTAGAGCTGTCATCTGGTTCACTTATTTCAGCATCTCAATGGTCTCAAATAGAACAAAAACAGACCCCTCACAGTAAATATGAGCGAATGTGAAGTTTCAACTCGACCTAGTTGTCCTTGAGCAAGAGGCAGTAGCTCTTCTAGCTCTACAGGAACCAGACTCTGTCCAGTGTCTGATCTCTGACCTCTGTGTTGGAGGTGAGACAAGCAGAATTTATCCTTCAGGAGGACACGCATCCAATGAAGGAAATTATGTGACTTTTCCTGGATTTAGAGCGTTTTGTAGTTAAGGTTAATGCTGCACTTAATTATTGTTTTCCTCAGTTAATATTTTTATGAACCTTTTTTATCTGGAAAAAAGCCAGTTAATTATGAAAAGTCCAAGGCAGTGTCGACATATGAGCTCTTTTGTCCGACCAACTATCAAACAATGAAAGCTATCAAATTTATTCTGCTGATATGGACTGGGTAATGTGTCAGGAATGCATAACTGAAAATGCTGCGGCATGCACCTAATGAGTGTCCTGGGGGATCTCCTCCCAGATCTGGACCAGGACATCACTGAGCTCCTAGACAGGTGGCGTCAGATGGACTGAAACATAATGTCCCCGAGGCTTTCTATTGGATTTAGGTCAGGAGAGCGTGACACCCAGTCAGTAGCATCAGTTCCTTCATCCTCCAGGAACTGCCTGCATACTCTCGCCACATGAGGCCGAGCATTGTTCATGCACCAGGAGGAACCCAGGACCCACTGCACCAGCGTAGAGTCTGACAATGGATAAAAATTTCATCCTGATACCTGACGGCAGTCAGGGTGCCGTTGCCTAGCCTGTAGAGGTCTGTGCGTCCCTCCATTGTTATGGACCGGTCACGCTGAACGATGTTAAAGGCAGCACAACATTCTCCACGGCTTCTCCAGACCTTTTCACATCTGTCACATGTGCTCAGGGTGAACCTGCTCTCATTTGTAAAAAGCACAGGGCGCCAGTGGTGGACCTGCCAATTCTGGTATTCTATGGAAAATACCAATCAGACTCCAGTGAGCACATGGCCACAGGGCTAGAGGATGGTAGGCCCTCAGGCCACCCTCATGAATTCTGTTTCTGATTGTTTAGTCAGACACATTCACACCAGTGGCCTGCTGGAGGTCTTTTTGTAGCTCTGGCAGTGCTCATCCTCAGCCTCCTTGCACAAAAGGAGCAGATACCGGTCCTGCTGATGGGTTAAGGACCTTCTACAGCCCTGTCCAGCTCTCAGAGACCTCCACCTGTAAAACTAATACACATTTAAGCACAAAATTGATAGAAGCTGTGGTCTGCCACACCAGGTGCAGGCTGTGCAGAGATGCCCCTGAGACAATCCAGCACATAACAGCAGGGTGCAAGATGTTAGCTGGCAGGGGATACATGGAACACCATAACCAAGTGGCTGGCATCATATACAGGAACATCTGTGCTGAGTATGGCCTGAAAGTCCTGAGGTCAAAATGGGATACGCCCCCAAAGGTGGCTGAGAATGATCGAGCTAATAATTATATAAAATCATCATATGAAAGAGAGAAATTAAGCCGCTAAAAAAGAGCTCCCAGTCAACAAAAGTATGCAATATAAAATGACAATTTTCTTGGAATAAATCAGTTGGATAATTAAGTTAATGATTGATGATCAATATTTGCTACATTTAGCTGTCGCATTTTACAGTTTAAAGTCCATTTGTTGTGGCTTGAAGTCTAACAAATGGACCAAATACGCTGCTTCCCAACTTTTTGGCTTATTTTATGATAAGGCAATTTATTCTATTGACAGCTCATTCAAAGAGCGTTCCCATCTAAGACTCATTTACTTTAATACATTATGGCCCCCTGAAACCCGGTAGTATTTAACAAGACCAGTGCAGAGATGTGGGAAATATTATATATTGTCTGCTGTGGAGCTGAGATATATTCTCTTACTTTTTTAATCATCTTACAACCCCTCAGATTTATGCAGTGACTCAGCAGGGTGTGGTTGGGAATCACTGCTGAATTGTCATGTGGTTTATTGATAGTTGTTTTCTGGGAGTCTGAAAGTACAAGTTTGAGTCTTTACACTAAATACAGTCAGTCCTGCGTCTTGTATATGTAAGCGACCGCTTCCCAGAGACACGTTTTCGGATCATAAAACCAACAGTACGAGTTTGCGACAGCTGTTCTTTAACGACTCGACTTTTAATGAACTGTTAATATCAGACATGTGAATGTAAACTTATCCCGTAGTTGCTTTTAAATTTATTACGTCTGGCCCACTTTTTGCTTTTATCTTCTCCTTCTGAACAGTCCATCGGACCAGTTTCACACATGAGGACACCATCAGGAGTTTTCCGTGCTTGGCTGTTGTTCTTTTTCATGTTTGCTCATGTCCACATGTTCTGGACAGAAGCCGTTTGTCTGAATCACTTGACTGTATGACCTTGTTGGAATGCCTTTAGAGGTTTAAGTTTTGCTGCCCTGGATGCTTACTGCACTCTGGTAACCCTGACCCCAGTCACCCTTCTTTAGGAATGCGTGTATGTGTTCAGAGGTGAGCTTCCTTAAGGTCCCGCTGTGGCACTTAGGGGAGAAGTGAATGTAAAATTCTCAGTTTGCTTTTCTAAATTGATTTTTAAAGGCTGTATTTTAGGTTAAGATTAGCCTTCAGCTGGAGATGGATCAGCTGCATACAGTGGTCATTGTTAGTTTTTATTTTAAAACCCAAATGATTTGTTGAGTCGTGACAGGCAGTGTAAACAGGTTTGGAAATGGTCACACACAATTTTTTTTATTGACCAAGATCACAAGCCATTTATTAGATATTTTTGGAGCTTTTGAGAAAATGGAATCACCTCTAACAGGAAAAGTTCATGTCCATTTTTCACTAATTATTCAGAGTCCATGTTGGCTTGTAAACAGAAACAAGTCTCTTGGTTTAGGAGTTGAGGAGCAGCACATTTTAAAGCTCTGTTTAAACCCCTTTAACTCCAACAATGATATTATGATAAACACCCAACAATCACTCTAAGGGAAATATTTCTGCAACCAAACATGTAAATCACAGATTTCACCAGAGGGGTCAAAGTTGTTATCTTCATATTTTTTTTCTTTTTTTTTACTCCTGTTGTTTGTTTTTGCCATGGGCTGAAGATGTGGGTGTTGTCAGCTTGTATGTGATGTTGATGGTGAGCATCCAAGACAGTGTGATAATGTATCAGATACGGCAGTTGGTGTTTAAACAGTAACAATAAATCACTTTACTTGCCGTATTTTTTTTTTTTTTAGGATGTCTGACAACAGCTCTGGGTTTAGAAAAAGGCTCACACACAGATATACACGTACACATGGGAAATTACTCAGCCTACAGACCGCCAGCCAGGCTCAGCAGATTGAATCAAAGTTTCTCACCAAATCACATTGTCTTTTCTCCAATTTCTACCACCAGGGTTAGCTGCTCCTACAGCAGGGGGTAATTCAGCACTTACCAAAAGGGTGCATAGACACATTTTAGAGCAGCTTAACTACTCTGAAAAGAGAGGGGATTTTTACTGAGTAAACCTTTTGAGAACACCAGCTGAGAAGACTTAACAGTTGTTGAATTTATTTTTTTATTATTTTATTTCACCTTTATTTATCCAGGAAGCACCTAGAGATCAAAATCTCTTTTTCAAGGGAGACCTGACCGATAAAGCACACCATTCCAAGGTTTAAAAAAAAAAAATTAAATCAAATATGAATATGAACACATATGGGATAAAAATAAAGCAAATCAGATTAGCAGTTGCACTTTTCAAAGCTTTGAACACTCCCGTGGAGTCTCCAGGTTTATGGTGCGCTGAAGGTTTTTCCATGAACAAGGCGCAAAATAAGGGTGAGGAAAAAATGTCCTGGCTATCCTAAAAAGGAGCCGTCCAGAGGAGTGAAAATTCCAGCAGTGAGACGTTACACAGACAAGGGAGTTTACCCCCGTATGGCTTTGTAAGCAAAACTATACCAATGCTGTTGTCTCCACGAGCTTAATGAAGACCAGGAGACCCGACCAGTCGAGATAATGAAGTGCCAGAGAGGCGGCATGCATGTCAATAACTTCAGATAGATAATGAAATCGCTGAAATGCTAATAAACAGCCAGTTTGAAATCTTTCTGATTAAAAACTACTACTTTAAACGTTTTATGTTGTTTTTATGCAGATTTTCACACCAATGTTACGCTCCAGTCGCGCAAAACATTCCAAAAGAGCTCCTCTTTGAGCAAACTGCTTTGCTCATCTCTTGCTTGCAGCCTGAGAGGAATCAAATGCCGACATCCTGCAGTGAATTTATGGGTTTCTCTCGCTCTGTCTCAGCCATCAACATCAGCAATGGCCTCCAGCAGAGCTTTTGATCAGCTGAAACATTGGTGGGGGCTTCGGTTTGCATCCTCTCTTTCTTTTTAGATGGAGAGGTACAGGGACAGGGTGGATGTTTGTCCCTCGTATACCTGCTGCGGTGGGGACACAGAGGTTGTCTCATGAATAAAAATAAGTTTGATGAGATGGGAGCTAAGCTGAGATGGGAAGCAGAAAAAGTGAGAGAGCTGGAGAGTTGTTGGGGATGGGCTAGTGTATCAGCTGTGTGAGAGTGCTTTTTTATGGTCTAGCTGTAGTTTCAGAGCATTTTCTGGCAAGAGGACTCTTCTGGGTAAAATTGAATTGGAGGATTTGGGCCTGAATATTGTCAAGATTAAACCAAAAACTACTGATGGTGAGCGCAATATCCAGCTTTCTGCAGCCTGTAGGAGATGTCGCAAGCAAACTTTCTCCCCAGTTTATTTGTGGGACTTGGAATGATGTAGTGTGTTTGTGTCAGTCTGGCAGACCTTGTGTCTCCAGACAGCCCTCCCACACACACACACACACACACACACACACACATGCAAACAAACACATTTCCTTATGCACCCCCCTCCCTCTTCCTTCCCCACGCTGCCCTGCTGTTACAGAGTGGACACTCCTGCCTAACAGATACAGAGATGTGGTTTGACTTTGTCCAAGCTGCTGTTTTTGCCCTGTTTCATAAGACCAAAGGATTGCAGAATTTTCTAAACCCACAGAGGAGTGGATCATCCTGCTGATAAAGATTAAAACCGAATCCACACACAACAATAGCTGGAATGTGTGCCTGGGTTACTATGTATTTATAGCTGTTTGTGAGTGAGTACATATGCAAAATAAAGCCTAAACAAACGTTTTTATTATTATTATCATCAATGAATCTAGGCTAACTATAATGCATCTAAAATCTTGTATCTAACAATGTCAGAAAGTGACAAAGAAAAGCAACAAAGTATTTTAGAAGCTGCAAATAGGGAATATACTTAAAGAGATCATTGCCCATGTCTTAAATTGTGCACTACTCACTATAATAGATTAAATAGGGAGTTTATATTTTGGAGTACTTCTGAATGTAAGTATCCCACAATACTGTGGGATGGTCAGTAGACAGAAATGTGCACTACACTTGGGCGCAGTAGCACTTTAGATGCTGCAGAGACATTTTCTTTACCCAACTATTTTATTTTCATTGTTAAAGGTCGATTTTGTAAATACCTCTGCAAATTGCAGCTAAAACTTTCTCCACCGGGGGCAGCAATAGGGACAAAACTAAGAGACATTGTCCAGTTTGTTTACCTTTAATAATTATTTTTTGCCCTACCCCAATTTTCACAGAGTTTTTTCATTTCTCAGGTGATCAGCCTGATTAAATAAAGGTTACATTGACTCACTGCATCACCCTGTGGTAAAAATCGGTATTACCTTAAGGTACAGCCCAGCGTCTTTCACGTCAGCTGACATGGATACATGGATGCATGTTTTGGTCAAAAAGTTGTTGTGAAATTTTTGTTCACATTACATTTTGGAACGTTTTAAAAACTGTGCCACTGAAGTGGAGGCATGCTGGGAAAGGTTTGGCAACCATGGCTATACAGGGCCAGCGGAGCAGTAAACGAGTGAAAAACGTCGGACACAGCAGAAATTTAATTTGATAAAACACTAGTTGCAGATGTGATTCCCAGCCAGTTGATAAAAAAAATGATCACCACCTGCATCCAGTTTTTAAAAGGTTCAGGGTTTATTTATTCTGGTATTACCGTAAATTGATTTATGGTGGGATTTTCTGTTGCTTTGGACCCAGTCACCAGTATATTGTGATTATGTGCAATTTTCTACTATTTTCTTACATTTTATAGATTAAATAATTAAGTAGGAAGTTATTCTTTGAAGTGCTGAAGCTTAAATAGCTTAAAGTAGCCATTCGTAGCCCTGTGTAAGGCAAAATCACAAAGGTCGTTCAATCTGGTAGAAATTAAAGTATTTTGCTGGCATTCGGCTCCATACGTCTGCACACAGGGCACAGTCTGCATAGCCATATCAAACCAACCCAGTAGCTCTTAGTAATGACCCCTCACTGAAGCTGGGACAGACTACTTCATGGTGTCTGGTTGACACGCTGCTCACACTCATACTCACACTCACTTGTTTTCCTGCCTGAAACAAACCCAAACTTCAGTCCCCCCCCCCCTCGCACCAGACTCAGATTTATGACTGTAACTTTTGGAGCCCGGTTCTGGAGTTTAATGATAAATTAATCCATTAGCAATGACTGCATGCAAGAGCAAAATACCAAAAATTCAGTTCATCCAGCTAATGATGTGTGTAATAGACTTTTTAAAGTCATATTAAAGAAGCCGATGGTATGATTTCGACAAACAAACATCCTCCCGTCTAACCGGACCAAAATTTATAGGTAAAAGAATTAATACATCTTTTGACTCACAATAGTAACTTGATGATTACTTTCTCATTGGTGGGGTTGTGTTGTGGAGCTTTTTGTCTGAAGGCTTTCTGTCTTTGGCAGATTTTGCTTGTATGGAGCCACTGGGCATGGAGTCTGGGGAAATTTCCTCAGAACAGATCAGCGCATCCTCCCAGTATAACTCCAACTGGTCTCCTGAACGTTCCCGTCTCAACTACCAGGAAAATGGCTGGACGCCCTCAGATGACACCATACGGGAGTGGATACAAGTCAGTAAAGTTTAGCTTATTTTTAATTATCATTAATCAGAAATGATCATTATTAGTTAGAAATACTCACATTTACACGTGTTTATGTAATGATAATCGCTGCCATGAAGCCAAATTTGAAGGCTCAAAATTGGAATAGAAGGACTGAAATTATGTCACACTGGCTTTAATTTCCAGAGTCTGATCTCAGAGTGAAAGCATCCTCATCATATCTCTGTGGAAAAACAGTGTTCCTCAGTTTGAACTTCACTGTACCGCTGAGACCCTGCTCACATCTGGTCTGAATATTGTTCACTCATATGTGCCACTTCTGTGCATTTTATGGGGACACTAGATGGAGAAAAAAATAAACCAGCTTGCATTATTTATTGAAGCGTGCCTCTCCAGCTCAGCTGACATTTCTTATTCATAGTGAAATCTGACACACCAGAATCCTGCAATCACTGAATGAAGAAGTAAAACTCTTTTTTTTTTGTTGTTGTTGTTTTTTTAACCTTTTTAAGAAATCTGTTGGATACAATTTGGTTATAAACTAATATAAACTGCTGAGAAGAAACCGTTAATGCTTAGCCACACGCAATAATTGTGCTGTAAAGAGTAATAAACAGCCAATGCTTAAAAAAGTGCTGAAAATTAAACTGCAGTTAGCCTGTAGCTGTTCTGCTGCTGCTAGGCTAAGGCTTTTAGGGTCTCGTTTTTCCACATCATAACAAAATATATTCTTATTTAGTTCTGTTTTCAGCATATGGAGTAATTTAGATACTATTTTACCGCTTGACATTTTTTAGAGAGTGTTAAAAAACAGCTCCAACAACTCCAAAGTCTAGCCAGAGTCCACTTTGTTGTTTCTTTTGTTTTTTAGCTATCAGTATAAATCTAGGTGCTGTTTTGGAATGGCAGAATACTTTTTATAGACAGGAATGACTTTAATCTGAAAGAAAAATAAAATGGGGCACTGGATGAGTCAAAAAGGTTTGAGCCCTCGGGACAAAAGACTGTGGTCCATCACATTTATGTTTTCAGCTAATATTACAGGAGCTAGAATTCCATTTGTTTACATTCATATTAGCAGCCTATTAAATTATCATACCTAACAGACCTGCAAATTAGGAAAACTGTAAGGACTCATGAGTCCTTCCTCTTTCATAATTGTGATTTTCAAACCAAAACCACCCTGTGGGTTAAACCAATAAAAAAAAACTAAATATAGAGGAGATCGCTCCCTCAGATAAACAGGACTAGTATTAAGGTGCGACTACAGTTCAGGACTCTCCCATTGTCCAGGACAGGAACTCATAGAGGAAGACTCACAATGCCCCTCGCAATAAGAGCAGACCCTCACTTCCCTCCTGTGGGGGTTACAACAGGAAGCAGACAGGAGGGAAGTGCTGGATTAGTACTTGTGGCCCTCTATTGTCTGTCTGGGGACTTGTTTTTGGTACTGGCCCACTGCTGAGCCCTCTGGGATATTAGGATATGAAGGACAGTGTTTTAATAGAGGTTAATGAGTCAATGAGGAGAGGCTAAATTTATCTGAGGGTCACTGAATACACATAAAATATGTAGTATTTAAAACACTGCCTTAAGACATGTTAAATATTTATTTTTACTATGTAGTACAAATTACTTTGAGGGATGTTCCATTTAGTGACAAGGTAGAGAGATACTATGCAATGCATTGTTAATGAGTCAAAGCCCTATTAATTTTTATGTTTCTTAGATTCTGTAAGGTTTATCAGCATTAAAGCGGGTGTCGTGTTGCTCATTATTGCAGGGAAATCTCTTATATTTGGAAATGATCAGCCTTGGAAATTTAATAAGAACTTTTTCATTGAGAAAAATTACAGGATTGAACTTGTTTTTGAGCCTTTTGAATGCACATAATGAGCTCTTTTCACAAAAGCATGTAAGCATCGAGGATGGGCAGATTGGGAAAAGTTGGCAACAACTATCCCTTTAACCAGATGTGCTCTAAAGACGTTCTAACATTATAGATGGTAGATAATATTCCAGCAGAGGCGAACCGCTTTGTTTCTAAGCCTCTGGGCAAAGTATTACAAGGCTGCCATCTGCACTCTGCAGATTACAAATTATATCCACAGCGGACAGACAATGGGTGCTACCAGGGGCAGCCATTTGTTTATAATATGTATATGGGGTACTGCTTAATTTATTTAAACACTCCTCTGTGCAGTTAGATGCTAATATTAATATCCAAGTTCAGCTCAGAGAAGAAATTTTCTTTTGTTTAATGAATCCCTTCTCTTCCTTATCATCAGTCACATAGGCGGATGCTCATAATAAACATCCCGTATTAATATTTAAACGCTCTATTTTAGACATTTTTTTTGTACTCTTGGCTCTGTGTGATGCCATTGAGAGCTGATATCCCTAATATGGTTATCCCAGATACGCAGCTGACTGAGAGTACAGAAGGGAGGTTGGCCTTGAATTAAAAAGAGTTAAATCAGCGTGTTTCAGGCAGAGGATGAGCTGCACCAAGACCCGCTGTAAGATAAATAAGGATTATACTAAACTGTGACTCATGCAAAGCTACTCTGACAGAGTCCAACACAGCTCTTAAAAAGAAATGTGTCCATGCTGAGCACTCACTTCGGGCTCATGTGATATTGTATTTATAAATGTTTGATCAGAGATACTGCATGGCCTCAGGTTTTCCAGTTATTCTGTCCTTAACATACAAAATTAGCTGAGATAACAAATTTGTGTTGACACCTCTTCAAGAAATATGCACAATTAATGCAGAACCTGCCTCGAGCGTCGGTTCAGATGATGTTATGTACAAGTGCAATTAACCAAATAATTATCAGCTGACACACTGAACACGGAGTTTAGCTTTCTTGGGAATGTAGGCAACACGGCGGCTCCAGTTTCTCGTGACATCAAAACACATACTAGAGTAATGCTGACCATCTGGGCCCCCAAAAATTCACGTGTCCAGTTCACTGTTCTCGACACAAACACCCTTCTGTACAGCTGCAGTGCAGAGACACTGACTTGTTTTTTATGTTGATCAACTTAACTGCAGGACTCTGCAGAGGTTAAACACCTGGCTTGAATGTGCCTTTTCAGCAACACTGTTTCTCCAGTGTTTCCATTTCAGAGCACACTGATTATAGAGACCGCAGGAGGTGATGACACTCCTTGTTCTGCTCACCAAGCCACACGATTTTCATCAGCAACCTCTTGGTCACATGCTCGCACTCAGATCTGGGAGCTTACCGGGTCCAGTTTGGTGTGTGAAAACAGCTTTTTCTGTTAGTCACATAAGGAAACGTGAAGAAACGTTAGACCATCCGTCTGCCACAATGATTTATAGGCTCCGAAGCAGTGCTGTTGCTCACCCCTCTGACTCTGTGAGGTATTTGAGTTATGACTGGTGGTTTTTGTGAGGAGAATTTTCCCATTTTATTTGATTAAGTGTGGTGCGTGGCCAACTCTGCACAGCATGGCTTGCCTTACGGCTTTCAATTCATCTTACGTGAAAAAAGAAATTATGACTTAGTTAATTCTTGCATGCCTGCCTACACCACTGCAAACACCTCTATTATTCATTTAAAGGCATTTATATTTTATTGATACTATTTTCAGGTTCCTATTCATAATGTGGTCGGGGTGATGTTACCCGGTGGCAATGTGGATGGCGACACACCATGAGCTCATTATCTAGCTGTATGATAAATATGTAATCATATTTTGCGGTGCAGTGTAGTGACCCATTTCATCAACATGCTGGATATTTGCAATTAAATGAGACCCAACTCCTACAACCAGATTTGCTCGAGAAGAAATACTGAAGTTTTACTTGTGCCGCAGTAAAATTAACAAAGCGAGAGCTTTGCAAAGTAAAATGAGCTTTAAAACTAACTTTTAATGTAAAAAATTTAAATCAGTCTGTAGTGGCTGTGAGTAAGGCAGAACCACTGAATGAAAAACAGTAAACAGTGAGACAAAATAAATAAAAGGAGAACTCCTAGTCTAACAGGTTACAGTGAAAGCCCTCCTTATTCAGGCGGAATCACACCAACATGTCTTCTCCAACCACCACCACCAATAAACGAGGTGATAACCGGCTTTTGAGCCTAGCGGGCGGAGGAGTCCGTCTATTGCCAAGATCTATGGGAGGGATAACAACTGAGAACTGCCATTTAATGGGCTGATGACATTCTGCACAGGTGCATATGGGGACAGTATCATGTGATTCATATGTTTTTGACCACAGGCATACATAATAGTTTGGCCAATATATAACACTATATAAACAGCTAATAAAAACATTAAAAAGAAAATTGTTTACCTTTGAAGTAGAAAAGCACTAGATAGATAGATAGATAGAAAGATAGATAGATAGATAGATAGATAGATAGATAGATAGATAGATAGATAGAGTCATAAAATGTCCAAATAAAACAAACATTTACTAATAGACAATGGAGAATTCTTAAGTTTTGTTGAATTTCCTTCCAATATGGAAAACATGGTCAGTAGTGGCATCTTTACAATTGACTTGTTATTGAGAAGAGTGATGTAAACCCAGGAAAGGTTTCCTTCCCCTCCTGACTTCAGGTATTTATAGAATCCCTGCCATTTGTCTTCAGGATCTCTTTGACGCCACCAGGAAGAGCATCTGGAGAACACATTTAGGTATCTTGTAAGTGAGGTGTGTTGCTGAAGCCGGGCCATTAGGGAAACTGAAAGACAAAAAAGTCATCCAGAGAATGTTATCCAGAGCAGGCCTCTGGAGGAATGCCACGGTGAACTTCCAAACCTGGGAGATATCATTAGCTGGGAGAAATAATCAGTGCAAATCAGACTTGCTAACACAGAAGTGTGTCTGAAAGTTGTGATAAAAGAACTGAAGAGCCGTCGCACTGATTATAAATATCATTTCTCAATTAGTGAGAGAAGAGAGGTCAAAAAAAGGTGACGAGAAGTGAATTATGTCAATCATTCATCAAAGAAAATAATGCCCCCAAACCAAGTGGATCTAATTAGTCTGTTCATTAGCTCATTTTGACTAGAAACCCAAGGCTGCTTAAAGAAAGTAGTTGGACAGTGAGAACAAAAATATTTCTTTCTCAGCAATGCCAAGCAGTAATTTAAAAGTGCTGTAATAAGATTTTAAGGACCCTGTGGTTCTAAATGGCACTCAGCGGATACATAATTGCATAAAATTTCCAAACAAAAAACATTTAAAAATGATTCCCCCGCGCGACAATTACAACCATTAATGATTCTGCCATACAATGGTTTTAACACTTTAAAAGTAAGCCACATACCACAGCTTTGAAAAGTAGCAGTAGAATTTTAGCTATTTGGACATCACTTCAAATTGACTTCCTCGCATCATGAAAATCAATGAGCAAATAATGAGAATAATCTATTATTTTGTTCGTTTTGAAGGAAACTTTGAGGTTCCAAAAATATAATGAAAATTAGATATAAAAAAAAGAAAAATCCTACTCAGGTTTTAAGAACTGGGTTAGGAAGTCACTCAGCAGATGCACCTTTATGTAAACACGTTTTTCCTATGTGCCTGTAAAGGGCCGTAATAAAACCCTCAAAATCTTCACCTTAAATACAGCTGCAGTTTTGCAACCATTTTTTAATGCATCCTGTATTTAGGTACCGGATCTTCTTCTCTGACTGTTCCAGTAGCATTGATCTCACAGGCGGTCAGGATGTGCCGCGTGCTAAACAAACATGGATATCAAATGCATTTTGCCCTGACAGCTGTTCTGTTCATTTGTGCCAAATTGATGAAATAATCCATAAAGAGGGTGTATGTTAATACGTTATGCCAATCTTACCTCAAATTTTGCAAGACTCAGCCTTGCTTGTCTTGTACCGTGAAATTATATCTGTAATAGGGTAGGTGTTTCATAAAGTTGAGAATCGTGCTTTTTCTTATTGTAATTGCAGGACTATCTTGCTGCATAGGCAGCTACCTAGATAGATACCACAATTTGGTCAGTGAGAAAAATCTAGAGCTTGTTGTGCTAAGTAACCTTTACCGTAACTTCTGTATACACTGAAAATGGCGGGATGACCATGTTACTCATTGTTGGTTGATTTGACAAATAACCACCCTCCTAGTAGGACCTCACCCACATGGACAAAACCTTATGTTGAATATATGAAATTAAAATGTCAGCTGAGTTTGATTATCAGACTAAAACGATGTGTCCCAACCATGTAATTATCTGAAAACTGAAAACTTTGTTCTGCTGGCATGCGTCACTACAGGCCTCCACTCTCCTGAGTAAACACTGAAAAATGCAGATGAGGATGGAGTAATGGAGGCTCCCTCTTTCACTATCACTCTAAAAGCAGTATCCTGTTTTGGCAGGAAATAACATTGTTTCTGTTCAATCTCATTTAGCCACACTTCAGCTCGAGTTATGTCCCCCCTTCCTGCATTTGGTTCCCTTCATTAAAAAGCTCTAAGTGTGACCATTTTCTGTGGCATAAATGGTAGGCACTGCCAAGTGTTGAATAATTAGAAGATGGAAGACCAATTAGCTTCAGTCGCCTGATGGAGGAAGTCTGGAGAATGGAGTTATGACCAGGCGCTGCAGAAAAGATGTAATGACAGCAATGGCTGGCCAAAGGATGACTGTAAATGCGGAATCTTTTCCTGAAACACTTTGTTTAATCTTAGGTGACCTTTCTCCCACTGCCATAAAAGCTCTTATATGGAATATTGTTTTCTCCACTGCAAGAAACTGTAGCACATTATGGAAACAACACTTGTAATAGATCTTACAACTTACTTGAAATAGCAGCTCCCCCAAATTGTTGTTAGACTTGTTGGTCAGGGCCAGCAGGCATCTCATTTTAATGCACTGGGTGTCCCTTTAGCATCATTCTTCGACATGCGCGGTCATCAGGTGGAGTTCATTACGAGTCCCTCAGGGATGCAGGTGAGACCACGGGTGAAAGTGCTCTGCCGATGTTATCACTGTTGCAGGGCACGTAGTTTACCTATTAGCGTGCACGTAATCTTGTGAAAGGGTGTATTTTAATCCAAACCATACCATGTACTTTCAGTGCATAAACAAAACAAATTGCTTTTTGCCAAATAACAGCAACAGAAAAGGTCCAATCAAAAAGAAAGTAAAGGGAAGTATTAAAAAAAAAAATGTCCCAGATGCGATTAAATGTTTGTTTTATGGTTGGAGGCTGTGGGATTGTGCTGTCCATCAATCCAAATACCCTCCAATGTAAACTACTGTAGTTTGTTGTTCTTCCTCCCTTCTAAAGGACAAAAAGCCCACCATTGACTGCATAGTTCTGCGATCAGTTGTGGCAAATTCTATGATAAATTTCTTCATATGTGATTGTCCATTAAGTATAAAAACTGCAGCTCCAGAAATACAGGAATGCCTGTGAAACCCAGCACGGTGGAAGATTTTTAAACTCCTTTTAGCGCTAGCAATTTCTTAACAATTAGCTGAGATGAGCTTTGTGAAAACGATGCAAACCTCTTTTAGGATTATGCATTTCCTAAAAATTTGCATTTTTTAAACCGGTAGCATTAAACATTTTTTCCAGTTAAGGCTGACCTTTTTTTTTGACTAAATTTCACCTCCTACCGTCAGTTCTTAACCCAGCTGCTTAACAGCAGAACAGATCCGCTAGCTTGTTTGTGATTTCACAACAAAACCTGCTATGCAAAGCCTCTCCGGTCACATACAGTATGCACAGTGTATGTGGGTGAGGCGTCTCGTGGGAATTTAGATGAGAACAGAGCTGGGAGCGCCGTCAAGTAATCCCACGAAGTATCGTTTCCCAGGGGTCTCCCTGTCAGTTACAGAGCCCACAAAGACCTGTGGGAAGCTATTCTCTGCTCTTGTCCTTAAAAGGCAACAGTGGGAGAAGTCAAATCCTGGCTTCTGGGGCCTTCCCATGTACAATATCACAGCTGCAGTGTCTCTATGGTAATATAATTATATAACAGGCATCCCGCATATAGCATTGAGTGTATTTTGGTATGCAACTGATAATTTACAAACTCAACAAACAAGCTACTTAGTTCAAGAGGAATTAAATGTTAGTCGAATAGAAAGTCACCTCCTTTAATAAGCGCTTAAATCGTTTCCATTTCGCGCTGTAATAAAGTTTGGAGGAACTTATGCAAAGCTGCATACCGTGTTGGTGAAATAATCTTAATTTAAGATAAGCCTTAGTATGTGTGGACATATAAAGACTACTGTGAGGCTTTCTGTTATCACTGCCGCTCTCTTTGATGATAACTATCACTTCTTAATCTGCTTTTTTATCCTTTCCTTTTTCAGCACTTTGAACAGCCGTGTTTCTGGACGCTGCTTTGCTGCAGTGAGATAAAAAAGCTTCTGCCATCTGAACAAGTGTTTCTATCTGTTTTTTAGCCCTTAGATCATAATTTCATAAAGAAAAAAAACATGGGGGGAAATGTATTGCCAAGAGATGCCAATGGATTCCACTTTGAGTTACTCGCTTTGATCATCGAGTAAAACGTGTGGCGATCGCATCTGAGTATCTTTGTGTATCCGTCCTTCTGTCCGCTCTTCGTTTAGCTCGTCAGATGCTTATCTGATCCACTTCAGGCTCGTTGCACGTGTTGCTGGGTGCTGTAGTAACCACGGCGCTGATCCTGAAGTCGTTTGGATGAGTCGTTCTCATATTTTAATTTATTCTATGTTACCGGTGTTTCCCCGAGACTCTCAAATCTGTACCTACAGAGTTTTGACATTTAATTTTCTATTACTCACTGTTGTAAACAGGGTATTTTTTTATACTCTTCAGTTGCAAAACTATGCAACCTGTACACCAAACTGAAACAAAGTTGAAATCTATGTCATAGCCTCCCTTTAGCACCTTATCTTCTCAACTTAGCTGCCCTCTTGTCAAAACTATAGTTTCATTATTTCATGCATATTAAGGACACCTGTAAATTGTAGTTCCAGACTGCACTAGTTAACAATAAATTGAGTTACACAGCAACATGCTCCCCTTGTGGCAGATTCTCGAACAAAATTGAATCATTTTCTTTTCAAGTTCTGTTCTATTTTCAGGATTTCTGGGAAGTTTGTCTTGAGACTTTGTTTACTAAACTGGATCATTTAACTCATGACAGTGATTTTAGTCAGTTCAGCCTCACAATCAAACTGGGAAAGTCCCGGGCAAATTATGCTTTTTTTTCTTTTAAATCGTTACTGCTAATCACCCTGCCGTACAGCTGAGGTCTGCTGAGCTTTTTAAGAGTCTAATTGTCAGAAAAAGGGAATTAAGGTGGACTGAAGCCAGTAAGGTTTCTAAAATGAGATCTTTATTGTACTGCTTATATTTCCTGACAAATCTTTCTCTAGTTTAAGTGTATTTTGCATTTGCAGCTTTACTTCATGTGCAAGTAGCAGGCTTGAACTGTCTTTTAGGCCTGAGTAGCGCCTGCAGTGATTCCCTTCAAGCTGACATCCCCCTCCATCCCACATATGGTTGAGTTACATATTTAGACATTATTTGCTCTCATTTGTTGGTTTAACTCAACCTCTTACCCTTAAATGTTACCATCACCCCACAGGTCATACACTAGTTATTAGTAATGCAGACTGACAACCATAAAAGTGGTCATGAGCTTGTGCAAACACTCACACACCGCCGGGCATGTTCTGCATGAGTCACACACACTCCTCAGTACCTCAGAAAACAGACTCTTTTACTCTTTAATGTGAATTATACACATAAACCTAAATCACATACAGTATCATGAACCATCCCTCATCTCTTTATGCAGAAGTTGTTGTTAATGAGAAAACTGACATATTGTGCATAACACGGACAAATTAAATCAAACAATAAATGAAGGAAACAATCAGAATCTGAAATCACTTCTGGGTTTAACAACTAAAACAAGACAGCACCTTCTCTCACTGGGATTCAGCGCATATTTGGAGAAAGTGATTAAAGAGAGTATTCAGTACTTATAACACTTGTCAGCGTTTTACTCATAGAAACAAGTGACACCATAATGGTTCTGTAAGCGCTTTGATACGTGGTTATGCATTAACAAATGCGGCTGCCTGTCTCTCCGGCTTTCTGCTCTGGTCTGTCTGCTTACAGATGAATCACAGTATAATTAATGAGTCCCTGTTTCCCATATTCTTCAAGTAAAACATGGAACAGGACATTGTTGCACTTCTGATGTAAAGCATACATGAATATACACACTGATGACCTACAAGATACAGAAGCTAACCTCCAGAAAATGCTTCTTTTCTGCAAAAAACAAGTCGCTTTATTTCGATGCAGGCACATTTTGACACTTTAAGATGTGCCTAAAGAAACACAATGTTACACTTGAGTGCACTGAGGTTAAATCAGGCCTAAAAGACTCAGAACTTGTGGATCTGCAGGCTTTCATTTCCTTGCTTAAGTGCTCTTTGACAG
Source organism: Archocentrus centrarchus (assembly GCF_007364275.1). Lineage (NCBI taxonomy): Eukaryota > Metazoa > Chordata > Actinopteri > Cichliformes > Cichlidae > Archocentrus > Archocentrus centrarchus. The sequence goes on along the minus strand of NC_044362.1, from coordinate 29,461,859 downwards.
TAATTGTTGTTCGCTGGAAAAGCATCTGCTGTTGGATTTTCTGTCACAAATCCACTCGTTTAATCTCCGTTTCTGAAATCGTTTTGTCTCTGATGTCCTCCACACTTTTTACTTTTTACTTTAGCCAACTCACCCAGCAGTTTGTGCAGCACTTCTAAAGCGGTTTCAGCCACTTATCCAGCTAACTATTTCACATTTAGCTAAACGTTTCAATCATCAGTCCATTCCTCTGTTATATACTGTAATCATAAATACAGATATGATATATTTTTTCCTGTTAGCTGACTGTTTAAACTATTTTAACCTTTTATCCATGATGCATTTAGGTTTTAATGCAGCTAGCAGTATTTTCCACCATTTGTGTACTTAATATAGTTTTTTCAATATTACTGATTGCTTTTAATTACTGTTTATCTAATACATGACAAACCTTTTATGCAAATTTTCAGCTTTTTTAACAGTTTTGACTCGTGTGTTAATGCTCTCGTGTCTCTCTGCATCAGCCGTGGATTATACATGAAAATAGTTTCAGGTCTCAACATGTTGTGCTCAGCTGTTACTGATATTTCTTAATCAGATTTTAATTTCCACCTTTTTTTTGCTTTTGTAGAATTAAACCCTGGGGTTACTCAGCTTTAATCACTTCCTGTCCTTTCTTATATCTCCAGGTGGACTTGGGGTTCCTAAGGTTCATCAAAGCCATCGGGACGCAGGGCGCCATCTCAAAAGAGACCAAGAAGCACTACTTCGTTCGCTCCTACAAAGTGGACCTGAGCTCCAATGGAGAGGACTGGGTCACCGTGAAGGACGGCTCAAAACAGAAGGTAATGGTGAGTCGCGCGTGCCGTTACAATGATCATCTGCCTAATGCTGACAAGTAATGAAGGACCCTGCATTCTAATCAATGAGGTAAATGGCTGAATCAATGTTTTCCAAGGCTACAGCAGCTGGCTGCATGCCTAATCTAAAGTGTGTACTGAGGGTCTGCTTTGCATCTCACTTTTCTTAACACAATCAGAATTAATTTATTCTGGCACTGGAAGTTGTTGGTGCAGAAGTAAACTTCTAGCGACTGACATTAAAGGGGACATATCGTGCTTTTAAATCCTTCCTTTTCATATGTAAATCATTCACTTGTGGTCTATATAAAGTAGAACTGCAATGCTTTGGTCTGAACTCCTCGTTATTGTAGCTCCACAGAACCCTCGTTTACACCTTTTCTGAAGCGTGGTGGAGCAGCTCGTTTTGGTGCGGTCTCTTTAAATGTCAGTGAGAGATTTCAAGCTCTGCCCCCCTCCAAGTTGCAGAGCGTTCCACTCCACCTCGTTCGGCCATTTTTGTAGTTTGATAGCAGCCATACGATTATTTACCGGCAGAGAAACAAGCACTTCGAAAAGGCTCTGATGCGGGGGGGGGTAAGGAATCGTGTGGGTTAACACACCCAACAACCGGATATTTTGACTTATCTACTTGCAACTTTGGCATAACTGAACTTGGACTACAAAATCGCTGCGACAAAAAATGGCAAATTCACGAAATTGGTTAGCCGGAAGTCCATGAACTTGTTTTGCAGTTCCACAGCAAATACTGTGACGTAATAGACAAGAAAACATAACAGGGAATAGAGAAAACTGAACAGGCCGAGAATTATGACCCAAAAAGAATATAAAGATATCTACACAGCACCAGGAGAGAATAAATTTAAATTTTCTGCACTCCTAGACACTCAAAGTACACACAAAAAAATGTATTTAAGGGCTAAAAAAGGGGATTTTGCATGATATGTCCCCTTTAAGCAACACACTGACAAACACTGTGTGAGGCTGTAGCTTCAAATATAAGATGTCAAAGTGTCGCCTCCTCTGTTCTACACTAAATCTGATTTGTATGACTCAAGTTGAACATTGTGGTTTATTGTGGAAAATTAAGTGAGCTGATTCCTTAATGTGTTCTTTGACTTCCCAAGACTTTTTTTTTTTTTGGACAATCTAATTACTGAGCTAATGCAATATGAGCCAAGCACTTTGTTACCCTGCTGCTAAAGGTAAGCAAAAACACACTGAAAGCTCAGTTCTTAAAGGTCTAAATAACCACAAGGCTTGCAGCTCAGGCAGTTGCACCAAGAATATCAGTACAGTGTGTTGTAGTCATCTGCAACAGATGAGGAATTATAAACGCAGCAGCTGCTGTGTTATTGTAGTAGCAGTAGCATTATTGGTAAGAACAGTAATTTTTTTTTTATTGTTAATCGTGGCGACAGTAGCAGCCAAAGCAGAAGCTTTAGTTGCACTTTGGTGGGAGTAGCAAACACTTACAGTGTTACAGTACATAGTTGTACTGATTAGTAGTGATTGTGATGAATAGCCGTAAACATTCCTGCCAACACAGCTGTTTTTCCCAGGTTCTCTCCTTCTATTTAAAGACCATCGCCCTGCAGCCTCACACTTTAATCTTTCTCCTGACAAAAACCCCTTCATTTAGGAGTAATTGTAATACGTGCATAAATCACTCTAGTGTATTTCTTTAATGTTACCAGAGTTGCCAAGTCATGCTCAGAACACAGTCTTGAAACACAGTCCACACATTTCGCACAGTTTTAAACCCGTCAGTCATCGCAGCAACCCGGCTGAAGGGGGTAATTATGAATAAAGTAACAGAAGCTCTTCTGTGCCCTTATTTTTAGATCTTTCAGGGGAACTTCAACCCCACAGATGAAGTTCGCAGCCCTCTTCCCAAACCCACTCTGGCTCGCTACATTCGCATCCGCCCCATGTCCTGGGAGCAAGGCATCTGTATGCGCTTCGAGATCTACGGCTGCAGAACATCGGGTGAGCGCACATGCTACACAAACTCGTACATACTGATGTGGGACCAGCTTCAACTCTTGATGCATAGATTTATGTACTCCGGTGCATACTGTTAGCACCGAATTCCGGGTTTTTACATATTTCATTCAGACATTTTCTTCTTAATTAACTTTCCCCATCTCCTCAGGGATTACTACAGTTTAATGTAACATACACACACACACACACACACACCCTAATCTGACATACACATATGCAGTGTATGCATTTGCTAATACTCACTGGATTTCTTATTTTTTTTCTCTTATTTTCTAATATAGTAAGCCAAACGTATATGACCACTGGAGAGGCACAGAAATGTTCAACTCACTTTACAATCTGCATAATTTTTATCAATGCTCAGGAATATATAATAAATATTCAGCATTTTCCCCAAACACAAAAAGAAAGATTTATGACTTTATTAGATGTTTTATGTAATTTTAATGCTCATCCCCCCCCCCCCCCCCCCCCCCCCCCCCCCATTATTATAGACAAAATATTCTCTTCTCTAAACCTGAGCTGAAATTTTAGCTTAGCCTGTCTCTATAAGATGGATTATAAGATGGGCATTGCAATCCGTTGGTTTGTCGTGGCCTTCGTGTTTTGGAGCCAGGACATAAAATGCATAACTTTTAAGCTTTAATGCAATTATATAGAAATCTACCAGGGTAGGGTTGTGATGAAGGTCGACAAAGACCACAATGTCTTTTGTAACAGGCTGTAATCGTGATTGTTTTCTGCTGTGAAGCTGGCACTTTATGATGGGAGACTGTCTCTCTTTTCTAGACCGTCAGTGGAACTGCATCACTTGCAAAAATACAACAAAAGGCCTTTAAAGAAATTAGTAATGTTTTACCAGCTTATCCTTCTCTCCCACAGCTCTTTCGTCTTCCTTTTCCTCACTTTTGTTCATCATGAATCAAACTAGCATCTTTTCGTTTCGTGGATGAGAAACCCCTGCTGCTCTCTGTTGATTTAAAATAATCACTGCCTCCGAAGCGCGCACAAACTCCCACAGAAGGATGTCGTTATTCATTACAGTGGAGCAGAGGAAAAATCATGGTGCCTCATTACTCATCCCCTAACATTACATAAACCTCAGTCCTTGATGTGCTACAAACAATTCTCAGTAGGAGGGCTTCATGAATTGGATATCAGGCTCTTACTCATTGGAGAACTGGCTGTAGAGTGTTGGACAGGTGATTTGGGAGATATAGTGATGCAGTTTGGGAAGTGTAGATGTGCAGGTAATGCACTTGAACCAGAGGCATCGTTTACTGCAGAACTCTAAAGTTTTTAGCTGCATTTTTATCTACATTTTCACAATTTAAAGAAGTGATAAAAACATGAAATACATGTTATCGTTTTCATCCCTGGGAGGACATCTGGTTCTCGTAAGGTCAGAAACATCAAAACACACACAGGCAGCCCTGTGGGAGATTTCCATAAGGGGCTCCGAGTAGCTTCATATTTTCACACTGTGGAAGAATTTACATCCCCAAGAGCTGTTGTTGTTAAACGCCATAACTGTGGGAGCATTCGTCAAGTGCAAATATCATGACTGTTTGGGCCCGGATATTAAGTCAAGCTTGTTGTGGATAATGGATTTAACTTGGCATGCGATGACTAAGACCATGCTGTGCAAGTATTATTAAGAGTTCACATTCCAAGAAAGCTCATCTAGTCATTATCCCAAAATATACTCTAATACTTAAACGCTGAAAATAGCAGCGTTACAGAAGGCGGCCTGGTCTGGTTGTTGAACAGATTGTACCATAACCTCAAGGTCGCAGGTTTTTCACACACGTCAGTGACTCTGTCAGTGTCATAATGCCCATGAGACGAGACTTCAAACCTCCAACATGTTGCCAAGATTCTGCTGCAAGCTGCCTCCTGACCTCTGATGACGTGAGGCAGATTTGCAGTAGTAAACTTTTCTTTCCTTCTCCATTTGAATCGCACAACATCGGGTTTTGCTTAATGAGGCAAATTTGTCATTTTGGTTTAGATAAATAAAATAATTCAGCTTGACTTGACTGCATTCGGAGTGAAACATCCAGAGCCTTCTATGAATTGGAAGAAAGCTTTGTTTAGACCGACTTTAGCTCTGCATGAATAATGCAGCCTCTTCATTTATTTCAGTGGAGTGCTAAATGCAGAGGCTCAGTATCATCTGGCAAGGTGCTGTCGAGTGTGTAATGTGAGTAAATTACCTTTTACCCTGAATGCAGAGTTTCTGCTATACCCCTCATGCTCATCAAGAAAAAATAAAATCACTTTTACTGTGACAGCTTCCTCCTCCTCGTCCTGATAGATTAACTTTGCAGTGTTTTGGTGTCTGGTAACTCTTCAAACTTGAGGACCTCTTAAATCTCGGATCATTTTTCATCATCTCACCAGTGCTTGAGAGACTACACAGCAACTTGATGAATGCTTTGTCCTTCTTTGGGTTCAGACACTCACAAAGAAGGCAGTGTTTTTTGGTTTTAATGTGGGTCTGAACCTGTTTTTGAGGGCATAGTACTAAAGTACAAATCATGCTTACCATTGTAACATAGAAGGCGCATACGCGTTCATACCTGACAACAAACCTGTGAACAAAACTCTGCTGTCTTATACAGTTTGGAGGATATTCAGGCTTGATTGTAACAGCAGTAGTGGCAGCAGCAATAAAAAAAGAAGATCTTTATCAGCTTAACACAGCATAAAAAGTCTGACAAGCAGTAACAACTTAATCCTCATACAAACTGCTTATAGCATAAAATACAAACATCTCGGCACTTTGGATGTTTGGGTTCCTGTCCATCACATAATGTCTTATCTGATTGGCTCCATTTTCATTCTGTTGCATGACACTGACCCCAAACCTACAGCCAGAGTCAGAAAGAATTAGCACCAAGTAGAACGAGGAGTCCTGAAACAGATGGTGTGACAGCCCACATCGCCCTGATCTCGACATCACGCAGTCGGTCTGAGCCTGAAATCCCAACGGTGCCTGAATCCACAGAAAAGCTATGAGATGTGCTCGTGTAAAAGAGGGAGAATTGTTGCTGAGGGTCAGACCTCTCCAAATCAGAGAGGTTTGACATTTCAGATGCAGGAGACAGACACCCTCTCTACTTTAAAGATTAGACTCAAAACTTCTTTTTTTTTTTTGGTAGCACTCATAGTTGGGGCTTGATCAGGTGACCCTGAACACCCCTTAGGTATACTGACCACGTCTTCTCCAGGCACCTCTTTTCACCCCTGCATGTCTATACTGTATACCACTGCAGCACAGCATTATGGTCATCTGTGTTTTGTCATATGGCAGATGGCTGCCCCTCCCTGAGCCTGCTTTTGTTTCTTCCTGTTAAAAGGGAGTTTTTCCTTCCCACCATTGCAAGTGCTTGCTGACAGGGGATCATTTGATTGTTGAGGTTTTCTCCCAAATTGTGTGAGGTCTTTACTTTACACTTCAAAGTGCCTGAAGGCGACTGTTACTGTTGCCATGTGAATAAACCTGAGGTAAAGTGAATCCTTGCTTTCCTTTCACAGCGCAGTACTGTACACAGGCTAAGAGTTGTAATCCTTCTTTCACTTCAAACAAACTCATCCTAGGGATTAAAGATGAGTCTTTGGTATTTTTACTCTCCTGTTTAAACACTGCATCAGCACCCAGAGGGCCTCACAACTAAAACCGCTGACTAAAGCAGTGACAAGATAATGATGGCTGTGGCATTTCTTATCATACTTTACGCCTTTCAAAAGTTTCCTAACCACTGTTCGCTCTCTCTTCATCTTTCTCTTGCTTTACAGACTACCCATGTTCAGGGATGTTGGGGATGGTGTCTGGCCAGATCGCAGATGCTCAGATAAGCGCCTCTTCCTACGCTGACCGGGGCTGGGTGGCCGAGAACGCCCGCTTATTGACGGGAAGGTCGGGCTGGACCGGACAGTCGACAAAGCAGCCTTTCAAAAATGAGTGGCTACAGGTGGGTTCACAAACACAGCCGAAACAAGCAGTCAAGACCAGATCATGACTTTATGTGTCTTTTATGTGTTTACAGTAGTAGAAAGTGAAATTATATATCCAGCAGCCACAATCACAGATCCTTAACTACAGGAATACAATATTTCATAATTTCTAACAGTGCTTCCCAAACTTTCTGGCTGGTGACCCCTTGAAATAAAAACATATCTGCTTGTAACCACTCATCGCAAGTTACATATGGCCCTGAGTGCTTTTGTATATAATTTAACCCCTTAACTGGCAGCAAAAAAATCACCTGACAAAAACTACATAACGCCTTCTGGTTATTATTGGCTCTGAAAAACCCATTTCATAGCCTATTAATCGGCTGCGTCTGGTCCGCGGGCCGAATGAAGTGCATTTATATGGCAGGCTAGACCCGCCCATTTTGACTGACACCTCATTCGGCCAATAATGTTAAGAAATGGGTTTCCCAGAGCCAATAATACTCAGAGGGCGTCACGTAGCTTTGTCAGGTGATTTGGTGCAGCCAGTTACATGATTGGCCGAATGACGTGTCAATAAAAACGGGAGGGTCTAGCCTGCCATATAAAAGGGACTACAAACGGCCCGTCACCGGGCCCTTGCCAGTTAAGGGGCTACAATAAAGTATACAGTTTATTTTTCCTGTTCCCCACTCAGATGGGAAGCATCTGGCAAGAAAAAATATCTGCATTTGACTAACAAAGTTCTAAACAATCTTATCCTGAGGCCCACTGCAGGGATCCCAGTCCCCAGAGTGGGAACCACTGAGCCGCACCAATCCAAGCCAGTCCTTTTTTGTGTTTTACCATCTATTACAAAGTGACAGGGTTCATTTATGTAAATATACCGTAACTTTAACTCCTTGACAGGTGGATCTGGGCCAGGACAAGATGGTGACCGGTGTGGTGATCCAAGGAGGAAAACATCGTGACAGGAACGTCTTCATGAAGAGGTTTAAGGTGGGCCACAGCATGGACGGAGAGGAGTGGACCATGGTAAAGGAGGACAACACCACCAGGGTCAAGGTTGGTTGACCTATATACATAAAGCCAGTGTGTCTACATTTTACAGGGAGGAAACAATTAATGGCAGTTACAAACTATCAAGGAATGGACAATAACAGAGGAGGGAAAATAGTAAAACTGCAACGAGACGCCACTGAAAACTAACCTTCACAATAAAACAGAAAATAACCAAGAGGCAGCTCCTCAAGAGGCTCGAATAATGACAAACTAAAACTCCACATCAGGAGAAAAACAATGAAATCCAAACAGGAACCAGAATTCAAAACTGTCACAACAACTGAAGCTCTGATTAGGATAATAAAATCAAAACAGCGTTCCGATCAATCAAGGATCCAAAAAAACCATAAGACTGTGACTAAACGTGCTTAATATGTTTAATATGAGTTTAATGAACACATTTGAAGGCGGTGCTTGAGGCCGTGTGAGCACATCAGATGAAAATGGTTTTACTTTTTCTTCTGGCTTCTCCTCCCCGTCTTTCGCTCTGTTTCTTTATTCCTCCCCTGTGTCTCATTCACTGGCAGTTTTGTGAAGCAGGCCATGAATTAAAAGGAAGCCAGATAAAAAGTTGTTGACATGAAATAAACCTCTTCTTACAGACATCTTTAATTCCTGAAAGCCATGAGACGGGCGCTCTGCTCGCCACAGCGCCGCCCCTGGAATGAAATGTTAATCACCTAAATTACAGACTCCTGTTCACATGAGCTCTGCTCGGTGGGACTTTGTGTGTTGGATGCTTTGTCTGAAGAGTTCAACTAAACTTTCAAGAGGAAATTTGGGTTGTTATGGAAGCAAATAATTTTAGCTTACACTAAATAAACACAGAGTAGAAGAAGAAAGCAGGACTGTGGGTTAAAAACTGATGCACAAACAGACAAAAGAGAGAAAAACAGCATTGTTGGGGTGTGTGAAAGAAACAGGATTTAGTGATGCAAAAAAAAAAAAAAAAAGTGCAGCAGAGTTGGTGCTCGACCACCCACACATTTATTTATTTTTCACATTCACTCGAGCTTTGCACCGAGGTCCCTCGCTTCTTTCTGCACCAGAGCCTCTGAGACGCATATTGATCAAACATGTCGATACGTCTGCGTTACAAAAATATTAGTGGTCATACCTTAGTGAGTCTCTCATCGATTGGCTTTCCAGCACTTTCTGGGCTTAATGACACCACAAAATTACTACAACTAAGTGAAGTTTTATTGCTCTCAAACAGAGTGCAGGCTGTAGTCCCAAACTGGAGCTGATAAAAACGTTAATATCTGAGTCGCTTTTAGTTGTTAAGTATGTTTTATGTTGTTGGGTTGGATCCATAATTTTGCATCCAGAACATTAACCTGTTTTTTTTAATACAAAAAGACTGACACAAGTATTTGGTCCCCTAGATGACGGAGTAAGAAAACAGGAACTACTGTTTGAGCTATATTTGTGTCCTAATATAGTTTGCTGGATTTCATTCATAAAGTTTTATGCTTTCAAATTTGTCAAATGTGCAGTCTGACAAATTTGTTTCAGAATAGGAAAACCACATTCATAATCCAGCAGCAGAATAGACGTCGGCGGGTGTCGGGAATTTGCCTTCACCATGCTCGACTTCATCCGAAACAGATTAATATAAACATTACTTGCAGCTATTTGCCTTAATCTTATTTGCAAAATCAACCAGAAATGAAAATAAACTCAACCATCTGTAAACTTTATTCTCTGGAAGTATTAGAAACCGACTTTCTTTCTCTATAAACATAACTGTAATTCTGATCCGCAAAGAGGAAATGCATGTCACTGCTCTCGAGACCCCTCTTTCCCTCCTCGGCTGGCCCTGCTGGTGCGACATCCCCCTCTATGTTTTCCAGATGGCAGGGCGGAGGGCGAAGCCGGCCATCAGACTCCTGCTGATTTACTGCAGACGGAGATCTGGATGCTCCTCTGAGCCTCTCCGCTCTGTTTCCTGTGGCTTTTTATAAAACCTCTTCAAAAGACGGGGCAGGAAAGCTCAATGAGATCCAAGCCGGTACATGTGTTTAAAGATACCTGGGCACAAGCACGTACGCTGTACATACAGTACATGTTCACGCATAAAGATGAGCGTATACAGAGTACATGGGAGACATGTGGGTTACTCTGTCTAATCAAAAACAGCAGTCCTGGAAGATGATCGAACCAAACTTGTAATGGTTATAAAGACTGCAATTAAAATGGTTTTGTAATTCTCAGAGCTTAACCTCCCAGCACGCAGATTAAAATCACTCATTTTCTGAGTGTAACAGTGGTACAGCGTTGTCTAAAGAAACTAAAGGGCTACTGTAGAAGTAATCTCCTAAGATTTTCCCTAATATGTATGCTGGAAGTCAGGCTAAAAAATAAAAATGTGGCACTACTCTTTAAAGGGGACCGGTTAAGCTAATTTCCAGATCCTTGTTTTTATTCTTTACTAGAGAATAATCCCATGATTCACAGTTCAAAATCATCCTATTTTGTTTTGAATTTGGCCTTAGTGCAGCCCCTTAGTTTGTCCTTTTTCAAGACCTTCTTCCTTTAACCCAACTTTCTGCTGATTGACTGTCCCTCAGAAAGTTTGAACAGCAGGTGGGTGGGGCTTCTGTACCTGAGATGACCATATAAGGATATGCTCCCCATATGACATCATACAAAGCCAAAGTTTGAAAAAACGGTCTGAAATCAAGTGTCTGAAGCCTGAACATTTGGCTCAGAGGAATTACTTCTACATAGCCTGACCTCATTATCAAAAAATTGGCCATGTTGAACAAGTGCATCCACCACTGTAACAGTAAATGTATGACTTACATGATAAGAAAAAAATATAACAGATCCCCATGTATATATCTAACAATGTATGTTAGATTGTATACTTACCTGCAGACATTTACATGTTTAAACAGAAATGTGTCAGTTTAACTTTTTTTTTGTATTTTCATCAAAATTAATACCTAATGTAGTTCCAAAGAACTTGGTAGATATTGTAAGGAGTGCAGTTGTGAATTAAAGTATTCCCATGTTCTAAAACATGGGAATACTCATCTAAAAAGATACTAAAAAACTAAACTTTGCATTAAACTTTAGAGCTTTTAAAGACTTTCAGACAATAAGAGATGCTACAGTTTTTTGCCTTTTGTCACACAGATGTTTTTAGTCAACAAATACTGTAGTATGCTAAAGTGTTAGCATAGATAGAACAACTTTAGTGTAACAGTTATTTCCATGCACAGCCTGAAATGTTGGTTTCTGAAATAAAACTCCTTTCAGTCTTGCATATTATAATTCTATAATTCATCTATACTGCCACACTGCAGCCTTTAATAAATCAGGCATTTGGAAACCACGGCGGTTAAGACAGGCAGGGGTGCATTTGGTGTTTGGTGTCCCACTACTTGGTTCCCAGCGTGACTGTAACCATTTTCATCTGTGCTGCTTCCATGTTGAAACTATGAAAGGATGGCCTCTGGATCTGATTTCCTGGCTTTTGCTTTTGTTTCCTCCTTTCATTTTGTTTCAGCTCCTTGTCAAACAGAGTGATGCCTGATCAGAAGCAGTGCACATTGCCCCCCCACCCGTGATTCTTATCAAAGCCTTGAGGATGGGCTTTTACAGAGCAGTGAGCACTGCAGGGTTTTCAAAATAGCCGTTGATTGATTCATTGCTGTATTACTGATCTACTGTCATCAGGTTCTATAAATGACAGACCTTACAGATTTTATAGGTTTACTTAATTGATTTCATTTAATGCACAATTTACACTGATATTAGAAAGGTCCTTAAACTTCATGCATCAATGAAAATTGTGAGTATTATCTTAACCCTATTTTTCTTTGAGTGGCTTTAAATGATCAACACCTAAAGCATAAAGTTGCGCCAGGTTAGATCAGAGTGCTTTTCAATGTTACGGTCATTTGATTTAGGGATACAAAGATGTATCAACCAAACATCAGTATCAGCCGATACACTATCGGGCAGATGATATTTGCCAGTGTCAGTGGCCAATATTTATCTGTTGTGTCACATTAATTTTGCATTGAGAGACTGAAACAGTTTTATGAAGATTTCTTTATTTCCTTGGTGCTGGGAGGGGAATAAATGGCTGGAAAATAAATAAATATTGGTATCATAATCTCAGTATTATATTGGCTCAGAAACGCATCCTAAGTTTGTATAAATTCAAATCTATGTGATACCTGTTTTTCTTCAGGTATTTTTTGGAAATCAGAACCATGACACCCCAGAGCTGAGATCAATGGGTCCGCTTCTTACCCGCTTCATCAGAATCTACCCAGAGAGAGCCACTACTGAGGGCGTGGGCCTCCGCCTAGAGCTGCTGGGCTGTGAACTGGAGGGTGAGTCCCTTTTACCACAAACAAATTTATCAATCTGTCGTTATGTATTATACCACAAAGATAGAAGGAATTACATTAAGCCTCTGATATGGAGCAAGTTTGAACTGGACCAGATTACACTGGAAAACTTAGCAGCATGTTGCACTTTAATATCCTGATATTACAAACTCCTGTGGTTTCTGCCTTTGGCAGGCTTGGTCTTGCTTGAGAGTGGCACGGCGCTTTCATAAACCATAGCAAATAATATACAAAAGCTGACTTTAGATATTCAAGGAAACTCAGTGCAGGAAGAAGGAATCTACTGTTGTGGTTGTTTTTTCTCTTTAAATAAAAATAATAAATAAATAAATAAAACAGAATGAGGCCAAATGGGAGACACTCACAGTAAAGCTTTCTGTACCTGGGCTGGGTCTTAGGTCTCATTCGTCACACTTCCAAATATTCAGACTAAATCTCTAGGCTGCATGTTGTTTCTGACTCTCTCACCTCTCCCGTCATTCTGGTTCACTTTAACGCATTATGTGAAATAAAGCAGTCAAACATAAAACAGCAGGAACGTTCAAAGTTTGCTTGTTTTTTCCAAAATAAAGTTCACTGTTAAACACTGCCCTTATCTTCTTTAAGATCGAGGGCAGCTGATGAGCTGCTGTAGTTTAACATCTTTGCATTACTGGCCTGTAGTTTTCATTTCTATATAATTAACCAACATGAAGCACAACTTAAGTGGCACAACGCTTTTGAAAACATTTTGTGTGTTATTTCATGCTGTTATGTCCTTATTGTAAAGTGATCTTACCGTAAAATGGGCCTTTGTTTCTGTCTTGTTGCAGCGGTTGATGCTCATAACAAACATAGCCAAAGTTTCAAATAATGAGGTCAGTGTGTGTACAAACAATCCCTGTGACTCAAAAGCTCTAAATACAGGATCTCAGACAGTTTGGGAACTATAGACAGTATAAACCATGGGCGTAGCTTCTGGGTCAGAAAAATGAAGCCAATGCAGAAGGCCCTTAAACTTGCATTCTATCTGTAGGCCACCAGGGGGTGATAGCTCTGGTTGCAAGAAGATTTGCAGTCCTATAGAGGTGTATGGGGAAACAGCTTTCTGTCTTGACCTCTGTAAACACTTTTCTGCTTAGTTTATGGGCTCAGTCACTCATTGTGGGTCATATTGAACAGAAAAATTAAGTCTGTTTTGCAAATCTTGCTCATATCGTGTTTCACAATGGAGGATTATCTGTGGTAAGAAACCGCAAGCTCGTTGGCTAACAAGTTGTCAATCTCAAGACATTAGCCAATGAGCATGTGGTTTCACAGTCAAACTCACTTAGATAGTATACCTACTGTAGATGCCAGCGGCTCATCTCAAGGACGTCACGGTAGCTACTTCAACTTTTATACTGCCTGTGTTCAGCGAACTATGACATCAATAAGAGAGGTATCCTTATTGATGGGACAGCCAATCAGAAGAAAGCTTCCTTTAAAGGCGGGGAAGGGAGCTAAAACAGCTCATTTCAAGCTGAGGGCCTGCACAAAAGCCCAGTATAATGGAAATAAGGATCATTTTTAACAGTGACTCAACCAACACTCTAGTGGAGTACAAAAATAAAAAATATGGAGCTACAAGTGAAAATAAAAGCTCTCATATGTGTCAGAAAAGTTGTGTTCAGGGTTCAGGGCTGCTGCGTGTTGGTCTTGAGGCTCAAGTATCCAACAGATTAAATAAAAACATGTTTGCAAACATTTACGATGTTTGCCTTTTTTCTTCATTTTTTTTTAGAAAAAAACAATTAAAAAAATGTAAATATGTATTGAAAAATCCAACATGCAAACAGCATTTGGCTTCAGTCGTCCAAGCAGTCAGCTGTTACTGCTTATACTTCACAGTGTTTGGTGTAATGAGAGAGAGAGAAAGGGAGTGTGAGCACATGAAAGGCTGACGCATGCCGTGGCAGGGCACCATCTCTGCTGCTGCAGTGGTCAGCGCTTGATGGGTGTGTGGGAGAAAACGGGAGAGGAGGGGCGGGAGGAAGGGCTTGACCTCTCGCAGTAGGTGAGGAAGGAACAGATGCAGGGAGGAAGCAGGCTCTCTGATGGAGTATCTGGTTGCACTGTAGGGAGAATGATAAGAATCAGCAAAACCATGCAAGACCGTGTGTGAAAGAGTGAGAGAGGCTAGAGAAGGAGAAGACTGATTAAAGGACAGAGAAGACAGAAGAGCTGAGAGAGAGAGAAGCAGTGGGAAAAGGAGATCCAACTAGAAACATGAAATCACGGGGAGTCTTGGATCTGTGAACTCAATTAAATTAACCTTGTTTAATTGAACTCTTGAAAACCTTAAAATCTCTCTGCAGCTAATTGTTTTTTTCCTTTCTGCTCATCTTTAGGCCAAAGAAAAATATTTGCAAGATGACAGGTGAGGAAGCAGCTCAGAGAAAGTGACGTACTGTACCTGCAGACCTAAATGTGCAAACTATCAGCATAGATTTAATACTGCTCCTTATTTAAAGTTCAGTAAAAGTAAGATGCAGAACAAACATCCTTCTCTTCCCCAGATGAAAACATTAAGCACACATTCTCGTGCAGACTGCAACCTGAAATTCACTAATATCAACATGTTAGCACATATTTCACTGCTAATGGACATGCTTATACTTACTGGTTTTGAAAAATCTCATCATGTGCATCTGCTTGCATATGGGCCCCCTATTAAAGGAGAAATAAGGACCTCTGACCCTTGCAGTGAGGGGATCAGTTGGTTCTTTTGTACTTTGGGGGGATTTTGCTGGCATTGTTGGGCTTCACTTGTTCTCTTGGCAGGAAGGGTCACAGTAAATGAGTTTAAAAAAAACGTTCTGAGTGATCACCCCCATCCTGATGGGAGTGGTTTCCTGGAAAATGGCAGTGCCTCCATCCCTGAGAAATAAAGGGTCCCTGAATAGCGAGTAAAGCAGTGATGTAAATCATCTTCTTTGGCCTTTGGAGTCACCAGTCTAAACACCTATGGGATGTTCTGCATTAAACTGGGGAACGTTTTGGTGTCCTCTTGGATGAGCTGAAGGAAGTGGCTGGGAAGAGACAAATCTAGGCATTCCTGCTTAGACTGCTGCTCCACGACCCTGATAATCGGCAGAAGATAGATGGATGGATGATGTTGCACTGTAACACTGTGCAATTTTAGACTTTTTACAGATGAAAGATGACTGGGTAAAAGTCATCATTCCTCAAAACCAGTGGTCCTACATCAAGCAGTGAGAAACGCGACAGCTTTGCAACCAAAGAAAATAAAATTCTGTGTCAGAAAATTAGGATGCCCATCTACCAGTATGGCTGCTGCTGGAGCTTACATCTGCAAACCAACCAATCAGAATCCAGCATGAAATGATGCTGTTGAACTTGACACCTGTACTTGTAAGAAGGAAAAAAAAGAAGCTCGCACAGAGACGAAGGGGAAACAGAATTTGTGGGTTTCAGCAAAGAAGAAAACTTTGCTGTGTTGTTTCTATGATGTTTCCTCCAGCTGTTCTCATGGCTGCAACAAGGAAAGCGTAGCAGGGAAACAAGCAGCCGTGCATCAAAGATCATGGTTTTTTTTTTTTATTATTATTATTATCATGAAACAGTCTGCGTGCATCAAAGTTGATGTCCTACCCAAGGTAGAGTTCCAGAAAACTGATTCCCAGGCACACTGAAGATGTTTTTCCTTTATTTGTCACTCCTCTATATATACAAACATCTTCAGGAGATGATTTCACAAAAAAGCCTTTTAAATGTTTTTAATCAACACTGGAGACAGTATGATGAGGATAATAGTGTGGTATTATTATTATTATTGTTATTATAGGGATGCTCAGATTGTGTTCATCTCATACTTTAGTGTATGAAGTTAAAGAGTGAAAAGGGCATGGAGGTTTTCAACACAGACACTTTAATCCCACTGCTTGAAACACATAAACACATATACACATTTAAATTCATGCAAAGCATGAGCATACATATAAAAACATGGTACACAGACATTCACAATCACATCCAATTATCCAAATCACAGCCTTCTTGGAACAGAGATGTTCACTGAGGCAGTTTGGTGCTTCATAAATGTGCATAATGACCTGAAGTGGTCCTTAACGATCCAAACAAGTCAAATTTGTGCTATTAAATTAAAAAAAACATGTGCTAAAGCTGTTGTCAAAAGCCTTAAAAATATAAGGTGTTAGATATAAGATAGCATTAACTAGCAGTTCATTTTTCTTTATTGCCGAAAAGATGTTTTTGTTAATTAATCTGAAAGCCGTGCTTCATTAATGAGTCGTCTTCCCTTTTCACAAGAGCATCAAGATGCCAAGTCGAGCTCAGACAAACACAAGCGAAGAGAAACTAACAAGCTGAAGAATATTCCTGCAGATCACTTTCAGCAGCCTAATCAGATGTTTTGCCTCGAGCTTCGAGTTAAATCAGCAGCTCTCCGCTTACATCCGTGCTGCTGTAAGAGCAAACCTCCATCCCACTCGAACTGTCGCAGACACGTTTCCTTACAGAGTTTAATTATATGCAGACCATCTGTGGTTTTCACATAGTCTGCATACGCTTAATGCAAGTTCAATTTGTTTCATTTACATAAAAACACATCGCCACGCATCGACTGCAGAGTAGAATTTAACAAGATACAAGGGTTTCTGTCATTATTACTCTGGTGCTTGATGGGGAGAAAGGTGCCAGCTCTCAACCTTCTGAGAAATCAAGACACTTGAGTTTTGCAGTTAATGAGAGTGTGGCATCCAGCCTTGTATCACTTTTCATTAAAGGGGAAACTGTTATGTCTGTGCTTGATTCACAAGTCAAAATAATCTTTAGATAATCTCTTACTGTGCGTTAGTGCAGACCCTCACTTCGTCCACTGTTATAGGTTTTTTTCACTCTCACTTTAAGCCAGCTTTTTTTACTGCCCCTGGTATACTGGAGGTTTAACAGCATTCCTAATATGGGCGTTTCAATGGCAACACACAGAGCGAAAAGGAAAACGAGATGTGCATTTGTAGCAGTCTGGAGCCTGAGCATTAGACTCACAGTGATTACTTTTACACTGAATGTTTGGCCATATTTAATATGAGCATCACCACTGTAACAGAGTATATATGGAAAAAGCACAATGGTCCTTGTAATGACCCACAATTCTCTCATAGAAGAGATCTGACTTCGGTGAATGTCGTCTTCATCGCGCCCTTCTGCATTTGTTTAGTGACTTTAAGGGGTGACGTCAGGTGTCCGGTGCACCTTTCTCCTACGTATTCTCCTTTGTAGACCAAAAAAGCTTTCTTTTTATCCTTTTCAGCTCATCGCGGAAAAGTGAACATTTAAGTTAATTAGACTGGCTTTATAGTCAAAAGCAGTAGCTTGCTTCTTGCTTTGCTTTTAATGTGTCTAACTACTTTTCTTCTTTGTAAATCTGTCTCCAAAGTAGATATGATCTGCTCACCTCCGTGTTATTTTTAATCTTCTTTTTTTTAAGAAGCGCCATGAAAAAAAAACCAAAAACTCAGAAAATCAAAAAGTCCTTTGTGCCCATTCCTGTTTGCATTTCCACCACGACTGAAAAACTGTGAAAATCAACTTAATTAGACTGATAGCAGATGAAAAAGCAACAGGTTTTCAACAGTTTTCCCCCAGTGGGTATCTGACAAGACCGAGACACAGCGGCATCACACTGAGAACGCCTGTCTCCGCAGTAGGAGGTGATTGGATCCTCTTTCTTGTTAGTTACCAAATAAAAGTTAACTTTTTGTTTTTCTTCGGCGTGTTTGTCAGCAGTGTTGGGCGCTAATTCAGCCCCAGTAGTTTAAAAAAAAAAAAGAGAGAGAAAGTTCAAGCATGTTTCTTATTAGAGGCATTAAGTTACATTGTCAGGCTATAAACCTCTTCGATTTCTGCACTAGAATATATGTGAATTGTAAATTGAACCCAAGGCAGGATTACAAACAGAGCAAAGCAGACAAATGCTCAGAGACCCACAACTCTAGGGGGACTCATAATAAGTCTGTCACTGATGATCAGTCCCGTATCCTTCATGTTTGGCGCCAGCCAATGAGAGGGACTAGTAGACTGGGACCAAACTGTTTTGGTTTAGCTTCTTTCCATCAGTGTGCTGTGTAATCAGCAAACACAAAACCCTGGGAAAGAAATATTCTCAGTGTCAGTATATATTTAGGAGTTAACGAATCGCTCAAGGCCAATCATTATTCACAGAATATTTTGAGATTCTAGACTTTTGAGGCACAGACTCTTTTTTTTTTTTTTATCTCCCCAGTGAGATGTTGAGTTTGTTGTCAAAGGAAAATTGTTAGCACTTAATGAAAAATCAGTGAATTATTTTGGCTTTGGAAGTTTGAGCTTTGGACTGGTACTTACAGAGTGCTTTTCTACTCAACCCGAGCGCTCAAAGCACTTTTACTACAAGCCACATTCACCCATTCACACACTCATTCAGTGCTTTTTAATAACTAAACACACTCACTCTCGGTTGGATGCCAAAGGGTACTCCAATGTCCACATATGTGGACACTGGAGGAGCCCTTCTGGTAGAGCAGCCCCTCACGTTCTTAGCCACAGCCACCTGTGACGCTGCAGCCCTTTACAAAACTTTGGAGGTGTCTGGATACTTGAAAAAATTAAACTGGTACAGTAGTACAGTTATGGTCTGAATATCTGCCGCAGGGCCATGTATGAGATCAATCCAGCCATTATTAAGCCAATCTATCCCTTTGACAATCACACTGCAAAACACAGCATCTACAAATCAGACTTTGTGCTTTTATGTCCCTTAATGTTGTTAAACGTGTCAGTTTTATCAGTGCATTATTTTCTTAACTGCTTATCCCATTTAAGGGTGCAGGAGGGTTCAAGGCTGTTCCAGCTATCATAGGGTGAGAGGTGGGGTACACCTCATTTCTTTACACTCTTTTTTTTTTTTTTTGTCCATTCTAGTCACTCATACTTGCCGTCTCTTCATCTTCGTTCACAGAAATAACAACTACAGCACTTCCAACCACCCCGCTTGCATCTACCCCTCCCATGACCACGTTTGGTGCGACCATCACAGCACCAATCACCGTCCCTGGCACGACACCAATTATAGAGTGTGAAGAAGGACGAGCGGACTGCATCGGTGAAACAGAGACGCCTGATTACGATGACCCAATGGGTAAAGCACAGAAACTCAGTTCCTTTAATTTTGCCCTCACCGCCCTCCATCTCTGCCTGTGTAGCACTCGCCAAATTAAAATGCAAAGCAATTAAAGGTAAAAGGATTGAATGTGGGAATAAAAGCCTTTCTTCTTTTCTTCCTTTAAATATTATTGATTTAAATTCTGCTGTAATGAAGTCCAGTTGGAATTAGATCATGAGAGATTCTCCCTTATCTTCCCACTGACTGCTATAGTTTTGACTGAATTTGGTCTTTCGGTTCAGCTTTATTTATTTATTTGCTTTTCTTTAACAGTGTGTGACTATCCTTGTTTCCAATTCTCCTTTATCTCCTCTTTTATTGTCAGCCACATGAAGCGTTAGGTGTGTTTTCTAGGCTTGAAAACTGAATCCCTTCATAAAGAGACATGTGTTTGTGTGGGTGTGAAAACCCTCTCTGACCTTTGATCCCCCCAAACTGACTGTCCCATCTGTCTTTAGCAGGAGGCACCCTGTCCACCAACCCCATTGTGGAGTTCATGCCAGGTGAGTATTTCCGCCACAATCTGCTTCCATGTTTTCTCTGTAAGATACGTTTCATTTAAAGCAAAGTTGAACCATTGTACAGGCAGATGTAGATATGAAAGTGCTGTTCAGGGTTTGCCAGATCAGTGCATTAATTCAATCAGTGAATGAATGCACTTTAGTGTCACCAACAGTACTGACCACAGTCACAAAGAACAATGAAACTGACCTCCATTAGAGTTAATAGCTTTTTCGTGGTCCCACTTCACAAATGAACCTGACACGGCTGAACTCTGACATTAGTGGATTGTAGAGAGAGAAAATAGATAGATGTGCTATTATGCTGTATACGCTATATTGCAGTATTCACTCACCCATCCAGAGCTTTGAATTCAGGTGTTCCAGTCACTTCCACGGCCACAGGTGTATAAATCAAGCACCTGGGCCTGCAGACTGCTTCTACAAACATTAGTGAAAGAATGGGTCGCTCTCAGGAGCTCAGTGAATTCCAGTGTGATACCGTGATAGGATGCCACCTGTGCAGCATGTCCAGCTGTGTAATTTCCTCACTACTAAATATTCCACAGTCAGCTGTTAGTGGGAGTGACTGGGAACGACAGTAACTCACTTACACCAACTTTCTGCAGTCAATCGCTACAGACCTCCAAACTTTATGTGACCTTCAGATTAGCTCAAGAACAGTGTTAGAGAGCTTCATGGAATGGGTTTCCGTGGCCGAGCACCTGCAACCAAGCCTTACATCACCAAGTGCAATGCAAAGCATCAGATGCAGTGGTGTAAAGCACGCCACCACTGGACTCTAGAGCAGCAGAGATGTGTTCTCTGGAATGATGAATCACGCTTTTCCATCTGACAATCTGATGGATGAGTCTGGGTTTGGTGGTTACCAGGAGAACGGTCTACTTTGGTGGAGGGGGGGGTTATGGTGTGGGGTTGTTTTTCAGGAGTTGGGCTCGGCCCCTTAGTTCCAGTGAAAGGAACTCTTAATGCTTCAGCATACCGAGACATTTTGCACATATTCATGCTCCCAATTTTGTGGGAACAGTTTAGGGATGGTCCCTTCCTGTTCCAACGATGGCTGCAAAGTCTGGGCCGACATCATATTAAACGCTATGGATTAAGAATGGGATGTCACTCAAGTTCATATCCATGTGAAGGCATGCTTTTGGCATTATACTGTATTTACACAGAGGGAAAGGGCAACATTTTTTTCTTCAGTGTTTTTCATGTGTGATGCCAGACTGCTATAGTTAAAAGTAGATTGTTTCCCTGTGTACTAATTTGCACAGAACAGATCAGAGTGGCTTGAAGATGCACAACACCTGCAGGCAGGCTTAAATGGTGTCCCACATCTGCCTTCAGCTGATCATAGGATACCACCTGAGCATGTTTTTGTAGCCTGACTTAAAGAGTGCTATGCTTAATTTTAAATTAAACAAAAAGGAAAAACTATCAAGAGGCCTTTTCATAACCAAAAAAAAAAATCACCAAAACGCTAATAATTATTCATTTTATGATAGCCAGGGGTGGGACAACCACCACTTTTGCTGTTACTGAATTCTCCCATAGATATCTGCTGTCTAATTCTTTGGGTGTCATGCGTCCCTCTCCATATTTCTCTGGCTTAATCTTTCTCTTTCAATTAAAGGGTTTCTAAAGGTCTCAAAGGGAAAGGAGCAAGCATATTAGAGAAAAGTCAAGAATTTAATGCAGAAATATATTTTCTTACTTATTCCTTTCACAGCAGATCTATCTTTAGCCCCACTGGGAACGTTTAAATAGTGTCTCGTTATCAAGAACCAACTTAAAACTTAGATTATGAGCATCTGCAATTCTGCATAAAACTATACAGATGTGGAAACAACAGCAGAAAAGAAAGAATGGGTGGCATTAACACACGAGATGGTATAAACTAACTGCAGGTATTACTACAGAGGTAAACATAAAAGTTGCGATTCTGCACAAATGCAGTGCTCTGTTTTGATCATTTATGTCTTTCTTTGCTGCGTGAACATTTTAGCACCATATCACAGTTTATCATCCCTTGTGAATACACCAAATTCAACTCATTTGGAGCAAACAGCCAGCCTCAGAAGAAAGAATAGGCCAGAAAAATGGCAGCCCTGACAGGGAGAAAACGAAATAAAGCAGTAGGGATGAATAGAGAGGAGAAGGAGGCTGGGTGAGAAGGATAAAGAGGCAAAAAAAGAGAAAGGGAGAGTGCAGGTAAAAGAGGAATAGAGGGAGGTGAAGTGAGAGCAGCAGAGGAAGAATAAAGGCCTCTTGGGTCTCAATTAGCTGAGCTGAAGCATCGCGTGAAGACAGCTTGGGGTTGCTGGATGGCGGGCGGGCGGGTGGGTAAGGTGGGTATTACTGTGCAGCTCCATGGTCATTTCTGCATCCTATTAGCCTCTCAGAAACAACATATCCACTGTTGAGAGATTTCAGCATTTCTTTGGATGCTGTGGTGAACCTCTGCCGCCAGTCGACTGCTTGCAGAGGCAGAGGAAAAAAGGGAGGGTTTTTTTCTGTTTTTTTTTTTTTTCCTTTTCAAGGGGCCACATCCGCTGATGTTGGTGGCACCCCGCCCTTCTCCATGGAAGCTCCCTCCATTCTTCGGCTTCTCTCTCTTGAAGTGCTGATCCCAAACATATGTACGTGCTGCTGCCGTTCCCTATCAGGGGAGGAAAATGCCCTCCAGCACTGTACAATGTACATACAGTCACAATGGTCTCCCTGTTTGTCTCACCCTATTCCATCTGCACAAGCCTTTTGTTTGGTGTGATATGCTTTCCACAGCCTGCACAATTTATACTCTGACCATACAAGACAGCAGGAACAGCTTCCTAATAGGAAAGCTACAAGACCTGCTGTTCTTTTTTCCAATCTCCTCTACCGCCTCCTTAATGACACAGTTTGGTGAGAGAAAACAGCCCCAGATCGTAGCAGCCTTATCACTTAAAAACCCATGCAGTTTGTCGCATAGCATAGCAGCTATGGATTCAGTTCTCTAGAAGGGTTTACAGGAGCAGATAGGAGAGACAGCAATAATAATTTGAAGCAACTGACACTTTCCCTGCCCGTGCCCTTGCCAATATTTTTAGTCATTTTGCCAGACTTGCATGAAGGTCCACAATTTAGCATCAGCTTCTTCGTCTTTTGGCTGATACATAGAGCCGCATATTTGATTTCCCACAGTTTTTTCACGCTGGATTCCTTTTCTTGACACAATTCTCCCAGGGCTTTGTGTCCCCTCCCAGTCTTGAACTGGGGACATATTAGGTGAATTTGTTAACCACTACACTATGGAGCTTCAGAAAGGCTTGTATATTTATAAAATCACCATTTAGTACCAGCTTCTTACAACATTTTTTGTGTCTCTTTGCCGCAGCTTATTTATGGTTTGCCTGTAACTTTGACTTCTCGTCATTCTGCGGCTGGACCAGAGAGACCGGTACAGGGGCCGAGTGGATCATCCAGGCCAATGGGGCTCCTGGCGTCCACAGAGGACCAACCACTGACCACACAGGTAGGTGATGTGTGCTCACTTTTGTGTTCAAATTTGGGGTTTTTTTTTTTTCCCTCTCCTTTTTTGAACTAGTGGCACTCGACAGATGCTTTGGGAGAGTGCTCCGTAGCTCTCTATGTTACTGTGCATCTGTTGAAAAGTCTGTTGAAACCTCTTGTGCTAGAAGTTGGAATATTTTCAACAAAGCTTTAAATAACACTACACAGTCCCTGTGCTGCTGAGAATTCACAACTGTACCTATTTTCTGTTTAAAGAAATGAGGAAAAACATGCCTATGATGTAAAAAGAAATTCCCATTGGACACCTAACCTTGTTCCTGCTCTGAAGGACAAAGAGTTTGTGAACATGGAAATGTATCACAAAGCTAAATAGGCCTTATTCTCTATGTAGTGTCATGCACATGCTCGCTCAAATTATAATGTTAGGCCCCTCTTACTACCCGAAGATCATATTTGGGTAATAATTGCTGCAAGAGGTCCGTCCATCTATTTTCTAACATTTAACTGGCAGATGTCTAAGTAGAGGTTGCCAAACATCTTTCTTCCTAGTCACCTTCTACTGAGGTTCTTCCAAGCCAGGCATAATCTCAGATGCCCAAACAGCCTCAACTGGCTCCTTTTGATGTGGAGGAGCAGTGCTTCTGTCCTGAATCCCTCCCAAATGACCAAGTTCTTTACCCCATCTCTGAGGCTGAAACTAGACACCCTTTGAAGGAATCTCATTTCCACTGCTTGTATTCATGATCTTGTGCTTTCAGTAAGTACCCGCATACTGTGACCACAGCTGAGGGTGGGCGTGTAGCTCGACCAGTAGATCAACAAGCGCTGATATCTTTTTACCACAATGGGGCCACAATAGCATCCGCATCACTACAGATGCTGCACCAATAAGTCTGTCAATCTCCCATCTTTATCGGGAACGAGACCCAGAGATACTTGGACACCTCCACTTGAGGCAGCAACTCATCCATAAATATCAAAAACCATATTCAGTTTAAATTTGACCATGCCGTCATAGACCTCAAACTTTCACAGCCAGCAAACATTTTCTGTGTCAAACTGACCCAACTTTCCCAATAAGGATCTTGTGATGAGAGTTGGGTCTCCCACCAAAGTTTATAATGGAACAGTCCAAAGTGTTCATGGCTTAAAGCAGTGGATCAGATCAAAAGCAGAACCAGAAGCATGCCTGTGTGTGTGTGTGTGTGTGTGTGTGTGTGTGTGTGTGTGTGTGTGTGTGTGTGTGTGTGTGTGTGTGTGTGTGTGTGTGTGTGTGTTTGGTTTGTTGGACATTCTTGTGGTTGTGCATTGTGAAATCATCCATCAGGGTCAGACCGGCATCACAGAGTTCTGCTGTAACATCCTGATGGGTGTGATGGAGAAGGGTTGTCAGAAATGGTCCAAATTGTGGTGCGTGTCATCATGCGCAGGCATAAAGTGGGAGTATTCTGGCTACACTGACAAAATCATTGCTTTCTACCCGCCCTACTCACCAGATTTGTTTGCCTGCAGCTCCTTTTTCTTCAAAAAAATTATATTCAAGTTGAAAGGTTTCCTGTTATGACACAGCGGAAGAAATCCAAAAATAGTAGCTTGGCTTGAAAAAGATCAGGAGAGATGGAGCAAATTCAAATAAACTTGTTTTTTACTTTTGTGTGATCACACCTTGTGTATTTATTCTAACACAAATGGGATATTTTCCTGAAATTTTAAGTGACAGTTCCAACTGAACCCACTACACAACTTTAATCCTTACATAAATTGTTGTGAAGACACAACACAATTGTGATGAGTTGGTAAGGGGCTCTTATACAGGATGGGACAACTGTTGATTGTTTTTGTGGCACAACAATGGTTCGTGACATGTGAGCACACCAAGTTCAGCCAGCCTGAACAATTTTGAACTTTGACCACCGCACATTGTGAAAGCTGCCCAAGCGGTGGAGGAAAAGTTGATTGTGTGTCTGAATTCCGTAAATTATACAACTCAAGTGTGAGTATGTAAATAAAGCCTTTCTTGGAAATCTGTCTCCATTTAAGTAGACGTGCCAGGTGGTCGTTTTAATAGTCACGTAGCTTGTTGTTGGTAGGCAATGTGTGTAAACACAGCATAGATTTATTGTGTGTTCCCACCAATAGCCCTACGGCTCTGTTGAAGCTTAGGAGTGAAGCTAATGAAGAAAACAGACATAGTTTCTTTGCAGAATATTTTACTCTTCTCTTCTGTCTCTTTGGATGTTTTGAACACATCATATGTGTCATCAGCCCACCGCAGCTTGTGTGAAAGCCACTGTATGCAACAAAATCAGGAACAGACAGAAATAAAAACACCAACAAAGTGTCCAGCACAGTCAGTGAAATCATTTTATCATGCATCACCTTGAAACATGCACTAACAGCAGCCGCTTTGCAAAGAAACAACTGCTCATCATATTAACATGGATGATGTTCTGCACTGCATCGAACAGAATGGGACTTGTAAATGTTATGAGCTGTGTCACATTTTGAAAAAGGCACAAACAGCCTTGAAATCCCCGACTTTTAAAAGACATAGAGCACTGAAATTCATCAACATGCCTCAGCTCTCTGTCCTTCTCTCCATTCAAGCCTGATGGGTGTGATGGATGTTTCTGTGGAGAGCAGCAGCAGCAGCAGTAGAACTACCTCTAAAATGAATGATTTCACCTTGATTTCTTGACTTAACCAGATCACTAGTAAAAAAAAAAAAAATGAGTATTTTGTGATGTCAAGTTAGATTTTCTCCTGAAGCATGAGCCCTTTGTTTTCACCAGAAAACCTTGTGAGGTCCTTGAATCTGATGTCTCTGGGGGTTTCTAAAGCTTTATAATGAGCAGTAACACACATATTATCAACTGCTCACTTTATGAAAAGACGGTTAAGCGTTTGGAGAAAGCTCACAGAAAGTAATCAGCTGAAAGCAGTAAAATGATTGTACTGTAATGAAGGCTTGTGCGTTTTAGAAGCCCTTTATTGTTACACTGATGCTTACGCTCAGTCATGTTAAAGCTTGTATTCATTAAATTTGTATAGAAAAAAAGCATTCCTGACTGCATTTTTACATTCAGGGATGTTTGATACAAGTATTTTAAAAAGCAGCAAAGCATAGGAAAAGCTGTCAGGAGCCCTCTAATGTCACAGTCATGTCTTACCTTGTCTTCTGCTGTCCCCTGCAGGCCAACCTGGGAACTTCATCTACATGCAGCTGACTGACTCAGACACGCTGAGTAAAACTGGTGAAGATCAGGACAAAGAAGAGAAGGTGGCGAGGTTGGCCAGCCTGCCCATCACCTCACCAGACTCGGACCTGTGCATGTCATTCTGGTACCACATGTTTGGTGAACATGCAGGAGCGCTTCACATCAAACACAGGAAGGAGGCAGAGGAGGGGCAGATCCTGTGGACACTCAGTGGCCATCAGGGCAGTCGGTGGAGGGAGGGACGGGTTATACTGCCACACTCAAGCACCTCCTATCAGGTAATACAGATCTAGATGGTAAGGAGCTTAAAATGGCAGCAGGGAGAGATTAGAATCTGTTTGGAAATTAATTGGATTTCATTTTTTTTTTTTGTCCTATTACAGAATAATCTGTAATAGGACATTGTACATTCTGTATAATGACAAAAAAAAGGCATTTTATTCTAAGATGACAGTGAATTGTGTTTAAAGGTGATCATTTAGAGCTTTTGATGTAAGCCTTCCAAGTTTTTTGTTATTTTTAGGTCCTTCCTGCTCCAGTTGAACAGCTTTTCCATAGAGATTAAATAACAACAAGCTGTGGAGGCAGAGTGTGAGGTTAGGACAGTCATCTCACAGCAAGAATTTTCTGATGGGACTTCAGATTTTCTCAATTCCTGCCAAAGTTAAAACACAGAAGTATTTGTGTCAAAAGACAAAAACATGCATGGTGGGAGCAGCTGGAAACCTGAAACTTGTTGGTTAACTTTTCTTTCCCTACTGTGATAAACTATACTTCTGATCTCTACCAGCGAGCTTTGTCACATTTCACATTTTTCTGTCGAAGTTCAAGAAAATACTGGCTTTTTATAGTCTTACATTGTAACCATTTGTAAAGTCAGAAGAGATAAAAAGTTTCTGCAAGTTGTGCATTTGCATAGACTGTGCTTCATGTGTGGTCTGAACTCACCAGTAGGATGGATGTTTGGGGTCATTTTTGACTTTATTTGATGGTCAACAGTGTAAACAGAAAGTAAGAGCAGAGAAAGAAAGATATGATTTACAAAAAATATATACATTTGCCACAATTAGGGAGGTTTCTTTACTGGATGATTAACCTTCTCTTTTTGTTGTCCTGTATCAGAAAATGCATGTGAAAGACTTTGTGTTGTTATTTGCAGGTGGTGGTGGAAGGTGTCGCAGACCGACGCAGCTTAGGCCACATAGCTGTGGACAACATCCAGATCATGGATGGAATCAGCGCTGAGGACTGCAAAGGTGTGTAATTCAGTGTTCCTTAACATCAGGAATGATGGAAGGGGGAAGGGATCAGCCCACTCAAATATGTAATCATGGTTATGAATGTGCAGTATCCCTTGGTTTCTTAATCAGATCTACCCCCTACAAAAAAACCTTAGTTTACGGTTTCACAAGACTTCACTATTCAGTGGGTGATGTCGCAGTCGCTTTTCAGTCTACAGTTTATATGCAGTCTAAGGCCGTATAGCAGGAGAACTCAGGTGGATCAGACACACAAGGGTGGGGAAAAAGAACCACTGCTGGTGGCGGAAAAAAATAACCCAACATATACTCCAATACAGGCATGAAATGTAACAAATCAATGTTCTAAATGTTAGTTCAATATACTTATTTTTGTCAGGAACATCATCTAAAAAGTGTAGAGAGAAAGAGATGAAATTCCAGCATCTGTTCTGCATTGTATGCAAACAGAGAATCTGTTTTGTGTTTCACTCCAGATCCAAAACCTTCTACATCTCCACCGACAGAGATCTTCATCCTGCGTAAGTATTGAACATAATATGTTTGTGCTCGATAAATAAGTGCATGCACTTATTTATTAGGCACTTCTCCACAGACATTCCAGTGTTTGTTTTTTTAACTCCAGATCCAAAACCTCCCACAACTCCACCGACAGAGATCCTCATTATGCGTGAGTATTGAACATAATGTATTGGTGCTCAATAAATAAGTGCATGCACTTATTGGGCACTGGAATTGGTAATGGAAAACATTAAATTGGTGCCAGAATAAGAATCACACTCGTGATAGTGTGTTCTCTTCTTTGTTTGTTTTATTTACCTCAAAGAATTCCATCTGTTGTTACTGTTTTGTTATAGTTGTTTTTTCCTGATGAAAATGTACTTGAAGCATGGTACAGTATTTATTACTGTACTGCTGTCAATGTAACATTTATACAATAATTATGAACTTCAGACTTCCTTTGCTTTGTTTTGTTTTTAAGTTGGGGATGATGAAAAACTATCAGCGTGATCTCGAAACCTTCTATTTACTTCTATTTTTATAGACATGTATTGATTAGGTTTCAGATGTAATATATCACCAAGGTACATTTTACCAAAGAATACAACACAAACATCAATATAAACTTGCATCTCCTTCCATAAGGAAAAAACAGACATGGTTATAAAACTATAAGTGTAGTAAACATAGGAGTCCCTATCAGCAGTCCCTGTGGTGTATGTCAGCTTCAAGTTCTTCAGGAATGCAAGAAATTAGTTCCAAATTTCATAAAATTATAAAGATTTATTTCTGAATGAATATATTTATATTCAGTGATCAGGCATGACCAGGCAGCTCTGTAACCCAGCAACCAACAGAAGAGCTTTTTTACATGTTTCCAAGAGAAAAAAAGTGAAATAAATCATCTCTCTTGTAGGTACAAATTGATCATTTTTTCCCTCTTTGTTTCTTAACAAAATCATACTCTCACTTAAAAAAAAAATGCAGAGTTTAAGGCAATTGGGGATATTTTAAAGCTTCTTTACATATTCAGGCAGGAGTATTTGAATTCATCTGTTTCTATTTTGAATATTTTAACTGGAATATATTTCTGTGTTTTGCAGCCATGGACACCTACTCACAAGAAAACAATCAGCTTGGCAGCCCAGGAAACATGCTAAAGACCCTGGACCCGATCCTCATCACCATCATCGCCATGTCAGCTCTGGGCGTCTTCCTGGGCGCCATCTGCGGTGTCGTTCTGTACTGCGCTTGCTCACAGGGCAGCATGACGGACAGGAACTTATCTGCCCTTGAAAACTATAACTTTGAGCTGGTAGATGGCGTGAAACTAAAGAAGGACAAGATGAATGGACAGACTAACTACTCAGAGGCGTGAGTGTGAAAGGGGGACGGAGCTGCAGTTGCTCCGCGCGGACACGTTTGATGCAGCCAATCAAGAAAGCGGAACACAGGGCTGAAGCCACCAATGGGATGGCAGGGTGGGCTGAAAGTGAGCCGATGTAATTTTATTTCTCAGGAGCAGCAGTGGAAGGGACTCACCTATAGGGGGCACTGTGTATAAAGAATCTGTACAGCAAAAAAACAAAAACAAAAACAAAAAAAGAAGAAAACTAAGGATTCTATTTGTTTTTTGGCGTGCTTTGTTGATTTCATGTAATCACATGCTGGTGTTGAGACCAACTGAGATGAAAGTATCTTTGTGTACTTTTATGAAAAGATAAGATCTGTTTTTTTTGTTTGTTTGCTTGTTTGTTTTGGGGGTTTTCTCTTTTTTTTTTCTTCTCCTTTCAGATGTCATTGTTTCACAAAACAGGCAGTCTATTGAGAATATGCTATTGTGATATCTTTTTGTTGGCCGTATGTCCCCGTCCCCATGTGTGGTTGAAAATGTGTGTATGTGTGTGCGTGTGTGTGCGTGTGTGTGCATGTGTGTGTGTGTGTGTGTGTGTGTGTCTCACATTTATACACAGCCGCATATAAGGTGTGTATGTGTAGTAGTCTGGCTGTAGACATGTGTATCATTACAGTCATGTCTGTGTACATGATAAGCGCGCATCTTTGTGTGCGTGCGTGTGTGTGTGTGTTTTTGTTTAAAGTGGGGACCCGTCCCCGCCTTTCGACCGGCGTCTAGCTCCAACAGTGCCTTTTTTTTTCCCCTCCAGTTTTTCTGTTGCCTTTTTTCTGCTGGTTGTTTTTCCATCAGCTGGCGTTCCATCTGGGGTTCCTACACAGATGTGAAAAAAAAATTGCAGAAAAAATTACTTTTCCACATTGTGATAATAAACCTACAAACTTTTTAGTGTTGTAGTGTGCTGTCAAATATCACACGTGTTGGTGTAGCTCTGTAGATCCTCATGCCTCAATGAGAGTGGCACTAACACAAAATCTAGGTGACGTTCAGGAAAACTTGTGAAACTATAGAATTTTCCAGATGGAAAATGTGTAGGAGCCCCGAATGCCTCATTTTCATGGCACATGACACATCCAACATATTGTACATAGGTTTTAATATATTTGAGCGCCCTCTTTATAGAGAAAGACACCAGTGCTGCAGCATCCTTTATATGCTGACAAAAATTTCACTGTTACTCATTTGAATTTTGATAATGTATAGAAAAAAAACAGAGCGATACCGACATGTTTCTGGTTTTGTGAAATTTTATTTGAAGCGTCTCTTCAAGTTTCTTTGGAGTCCTCTACTCAATCAAACCCATCCTTCCCTGAGCTGACAGATTACTTCTTTTTTTAGATGAGACTGGACTTTAGAATTAAGAATTTGAATTTATTCTTACTTCAAATTTTTTTTTTTAAAGTTACTTTATTTTGTGGAATTTGGTTTCCTATTTCTATTTCATGTGGCTTGTACTTGGTTTAAATTTCCTGGAGCATTTTTAGACCTTATTTATTCTAAACTACAGTAAATATTTACATTTACCAACTTTGACATCTGTGAAGTAAAAAGTTAATATAGTTTTCTGTAAAAATTTGTTAAAAACAAAGAACATGTCCTAAAAAGACTGCTTTATTGCGCTTTAGGTTTTTAGCTAAACTTGTTGGTTTTCTCATTTAAAACACCATATAGATTGGAGAAAAATGTCACCAGTCACTAAATATCTGTCAGTCTACAACAGATGTTTTTCATAAACAGGAATATTCTGATGTAATGCTCTTTAAGTTGGGGCAAAATATACATCTACAGTACAACTTTTCAAAACCCATTAAGAAGGTGTGGTTGATATTTTTCCTTGCTTGTTTCCTGTCTTATTGCACCATGGATGGTAAATCTACCAGTATTTAATGTAGCATTTTATGAGGCATAACACAATTCAAAATGACAAGTGACATCGGCATCGGTTCTCAATTTGTAATTGTCTGTTCAATAGCTATTCACCAAGCAACCACAATCAAAGTGTGCTGACTGTTGAGGCATTCATGCTTCATTCTTGTATGTCACTCTTCACCTTATTCCTAAAATCTTACCTGCACATTCATTACAGAAAAATAACCAGATAAGATATCATCCCCCTTTAAACACAAAAGGATGCTGCAGCACTTAATGTGAAAACAAATGTTGCACTGATATATTTAAAAAAAAAATCTATGTGTTTATGATGTTGATTTAGGAAAAGAGAGAAAGAAAGAAGGCGAGGACAGTGTTATTGTTGCTTCTTTTTAACACAGTTTCAGAAGACTATGTTATAATTCTGAAATGTACAATTTACAGAGATGTTTTTCATTCTCAGAAAAGCTTATATGCGTCTCTTTGAAAAGTAACAATTTTATTTACTTGGTATAATATCACCTTGTGTTTTTGTACTGTCACTGATGTACGTGCCAATGTTTTAATTTTTTTTTCTTTGTATGACAAGAAAAATGTTTTATTTTCAGTACTGTTTCTGTAATTTTGCTGTCTCAAATCTAGGAAAAAAGGAAATAAGGAAGTAAAAAAACATTGGAAAGCAGTGAGGCCTTACGTGACTAATAGTATTGTTTGTACTTTGACTTTCTGGTCAACACTCAAACTCATCTGTCTCTGTTGTCTCAGACTCTCATCATTGACTATTACATTCCAAAGAATTGGATCAAATAAATGTTTTAATTAAAAGCGGAGCTACCTTTTTTTCTAACATCAAATAGCTTTTTATTATTATTATTATTTGAAAGTGTTTTCACTGCAGCAATTTAATCATAAACAGATGTTTAAATTTGTTGGCATCACTTTGCCACAAGGCACACCAGGTGGTGAACAAATCTCTGCTAACATGAATTTTTTTTTTTTTACTTTTTAGCTTCTTAGTTGGGAGACTTTTGACCAGCTAAACTGAAAAAGGCTTGCAGGGTAACATAAGTGTGGTCAGTCTATTTAAGAAACCATAAGTTAGTGGCCCAAAGGCTGTTCTATATCTAAAAAGCTTAATAAATATTTTACTAAATACTAATAAAACGCCTAATGACCATTCATAAATTCTTACATGAATGGTTCCCCGAAAAAGATCCTGGCTCTGTAGAAATATAACAACAAATTCTGCCTACTAGCATCTCCTTGCATTTGTAAAAAGCATAAAAATTACCAGTTGATATTTTTTTTGTGGCTATGTGCTGGAATTTTTTTTTAACAACACCCATGTTTCTTTTATGTAACCACTGCCCATGTAAAAAAAAAAAAAAAAGACAGAAGTTGATATTTGGCTAAATATGTTAATAACACTAGCCATGTAAATTATAGCTGTTGTAAGTTTATTTAAATGTGCCAGGAGGTAAATTTTTACCTTTGCACAGAGCCAGGCAGTTCCCTCTGCTTACTGTCTCAATATCATCGATTCATTAGACTGTATGTAAAATATTAATGTCGCTTCCATATCTGAATAATAACAGCATATATGTATGTGCCTTAAACTTGTATGTTTCTAATGGCCAGATAGAGGTGATTCCTCTGTCACAAAAGGATCCTTGTGCTCACTTAATTTATAACCCTGAAACAAACTTTTCTTGATGAGTTCATAAGGTTTCAGTTGCTAGTATAAAATCTTGTTTAATACATTGTGTTTATTTCATAATTTATGCTCTCATTTAGAGAAAAAAATAGACAATAAAGTTGACAGTAAACTTGTGATTGACAAGTTAGTACTATGTGAATGCCCAGTGCATTCTCACTCAGTTTCCAGCTACCGTATCACTCTGGGTTGAAAAAAATAATCAAGATGCAGATAGCCAAAATGACATCCCAGTGGTTATGTCCACATTGTATATGCAATCTTTGCTTTATCTTTGGTTTCATATTACTATGAGACTGATTTCACTCTAAACATTTAACTCTCAAAAAGAAAGCAAATAAGTGTGTTTCACAAGGAGCCTAGCTATTTATATTGCTTTAAATAAACTATCCGTCCATCCATCTTCTTCTGCTTATCCAGTTAAGACCGATTTCAAGCAATCTGTGTATGAAGTATAATTCATCCGCAGTTCAAGTTGCATAATGAGAAATGCCAGTTCTGGGTGGCATTTCCTATTTTCATTGTGCTAATGGAAATGCTAAAGTGTGAATTCATTGTTCAACTGCTGTGTAAGCTTCCCCTGTCTTATTGTTACTCTAGACAAAAAGAAATTTAATACAATTCGGCATACTGAAGTACCAGCTTACGCCGTTATCCAACTTGTACAATGAAAATCTTAACAATCGCAAAGCAAACTGGAAACAGAGACAGTTCACTTTCAAAGTAAAAGTTGCACCTTTTGAACATGGTATAAAAGACAGACTATCAAATGAATCAAATGAACTAACAATGAAAAAGTTTGCCAATCAGATTTTTTCATGTACATTTTAAAACTGGGGAAATTTAAATTATACTAAGATAAAATATTTGATAGAGGCCTTTAATCACATTTCAATTTAGGCACATAAAGCTATAATATATTTTCTGTGAATGACAGGCAAATATGATGATTCACTATCTTATAAACAGAGGTGTACAAAAGTACACATATTTGTTATTTGTATAGAAGTATACTATATATATATATATATATATACACACACACACTTGTGCTAAAAAAAAAAAAACTCAGGTAAATGTTGCAAGTACTGATTCAACTTCTTTACTCAAATAAAAGTGAAAGAGTACAGACTGAAATGTACTCAAAGTATAAAAGTAAAAGTTTGCTCTTTGGAGGACATTTCTACCAGCTATTTTTGTGCAAAGTAATAATAAAATAATAACACAAACGAATACAGTTTCTTACTTCAACTTAAATTACAATTCTACTGAATGTACACAATTTGAACATCTATTATGTAGAACAAAAGCAGAGAAAAACAATGGAAATTTAAAAAAAAAAACAGTTTCAACAGATACTGGTTTCGGTGCATCTTCAGTGATGCAAGCCATCATGCTCTACATTCCCCAGAGGGCACTTTTGGCTTTATTGTGAAATGGTTTTCAAAGGTTAATTTGATGTTCAAGTGCAATAAATTACTGTTGATATAACTGTTGAGACTCTGATCTGCTTACAAACAATAATATAGAAATTATTTTTATGGCTTTGTAACAGAATCAGCTGTGCTCTCACAGGTTAAGTGAGTTGACCTGGAACTGTTGGGCTTACTTTGGCTTACAAAATTAAAACCTAATGTCAATCCATGGAGGGATTATAGAAGCCACATTACAAAGCTTTCTCAAATATTTCCATTGTACACACTATACTACTGTAATCTTGGAGCACTAGTAGAAGTTGATGGGCCTGTTGGGGTGAGCACCCGCATTTGGGGGAAAATACTAAAATCAGAGAGCCAGCAGAACTAAATTTGCTCCCTGAGGTTAATTTGTAGGAGACAGTGGTTAGCACTGTTGCCTCACAGGAAGAAGGTCCTGGGTTTGAATCCAGACAGTTGGCGTCCTTCTGTCAGGAGTTTCTGTCATGGTCTCCCTGTGCTTATGTGGATTCTCTCCAGGCACTCCAGTTTACTCCCAAAGTCAAAAAACATGCATGTGATACACTAGTGCCCTGTTATCCAGGGTGTAGTCTGGCGCTTGCCCTAAAGCGCCCTGAGGCAACTGTTTGCTTGGCACTATATAAATAAAATTGAATTAAATTAACTGTGCCACCTGGGACAGGCTCTGTCCTGACTAAAGCTCCAAACTGTTTAGCTGGCTGGAATCCTGGTAACACAAAATGCAAACAGGCATTAAACAAAAGCAGAAAAATTCCGATTTTTTTTAATGCAAAGCAATTTGGAAATAAAATCAATTCTTATCTTTTTTAATAGCATTAATCTAAATAAACAAAGGAGCTTTGTCAAGTTTTTAAAAATTATGACTGAGTCACTACATGTATACCTGAATCACAACCCTCAAAGAGCTTCTGCAGTTGTACTCATAGGTGATTAAGCTGTGTAGAAGTGACAAAAATATATTAATTGTACATCATATTTAGGCAGTTTATCATTTGATGTGGTTCAGCCCTGTGACTGTGAGTGTGAATGTTTGTCTGTCATTCTCAGGGCTGGGTACTCCAGTGCCCCCAGCCCTGAACTGGATAAGAGGAAGACCATGGATTCATGAATAGATACATGTTTGTTTGTTTGTTCCTAGTAAATGCAAGCATTCAATCTCATTGTACATTCTGTATAATGACAATAAAGGTATTCTATTCTATTCTATTCTATTCATCTGTTTGTCATGTTGTGTTTTGCCCACAGAGAGGCAGCATTGACCCTAGAAAGTTCTACTTGTGACAGCAGCATGTGCCAGATGCACAGACTAAATGCTTTCTATTCTCATAAAACTGAATCATGCTTTATGCATTTATCTTTAAAATGCATGATTTGCTCATCTGTTTTCTCATCTGCATGAACTGACATCATCCTCCTCAGCAAAGCCAAGTCTGATTGCATATCTCATATCTCCAATCTCATTGTACATCCTGTATAATAACAAATAATTCTATTCTATTCTAAATAAACCACAGTTTGTGGCTTCGGTTCAAGTTTCGTTTCCTGCCCACATCGGTGCCACTGCACCACTTTCTCATACCCTTCTGATTTCCGTGTCAGCAGTTTAATTTGACAGGGTAACACGGTGATACTGTGGTTAGCACTGGTGCCTCACAGCAAGAAGGGTTTCTCTGGGTTTGAACCCTGGCTGGGGCCTTTACTGTATATGTGCAGTCTGCATGCATGCACACATAAGTTAGGTAAATGGGTAATTCTAGAGTGGCCATTGATGTGAAGCAAATAAAGTGTATAAAGTATGGAATAAAATGTTGCATAGTTAAAATGTGTCTTTTAGTGTTACGTGCTTTGAGGGGTCAGTAATATTACAAGTATATAAGTGCAAGTGCATTCAATATTTATTCAGGAGCATATTTTTTCATCTGTTGCTAAACACATAATAGTGATAGTATTTGCCCTTAACATTACTGTTATAATCTTATCATGCAAAACCACCAACATGCAAATAATAAATTATATGGTTATGTTGAGCTCCCAACACATATGAAGCTGAGACTAAAAAAAAAGCACACAGTGAACTCTTCCTGGATGGATTATCAGAGGTATGATGCAGGATGAGTGTGCGGTTGTGTCAAGATGCTTAAAGAGATGGTGACTTAATGAGTCATTTGTCCAGCTGGCAGCATCAGCTGCTACATACTCATCACACATCATGCCAACCCAATTTAAGACTGGTTTAACTTAAGGAGGATTATGTTCTAACCTTTATTTCAACAGAACAAGTCATAGTACAAAGTAACTTCACAAAGTAAGTGTGAAGTTGTTAAAATCATCCAATTCTCCTCTTTCTAAAAGTATCATATACTATATTCTGTGTCAGCTTATCCCCCAGGCTTTGAGCATTATCACTGCACCCTTCCTTTAAAATTTAATTTTATGGCTGTTTCTTGCATTATTTTCAGTCAGCTTGATGTACTTGGTATTTTTCAAATGTTGGGCTCTCCACTTGTTTCCACGTGGACAGACTGGCAGCTGTCAGTGATGAGTCCGTGAAGCTGAAAAGTTGGCCTGCTGTGACTGCTAAAGTAAAGTAGTTGGCAAACTGACTTTCAGGTCAGCACTGTCTTGTGAAATTAAGTAATTATGTTGTCCAAAAAATAGGTTTGCAGGTTGATTTTTTTTTTTTTTAAACAGGAAATTAGATCAGGTGACAAATGACTAAGCTTTGTTCACAAAGGAAATGAAGCTGATGGGTAACTAAGTGCAGCAGACCTATAAAACAAAACAAACTAAAACAGCAGATGAACGTTGTTGTTCTGCTGAGATCATTTTTGCAGCATTTCCTCCTCCACTTTTATCTGATAGTTTGCCGTTTGCAGTGGAAATTAATGCGACTGCAATAAATGCTGGACAGAGGTCCAACATGTGGTTTTTCACATGAAGCAGCATGTGTCAACTGGTGATACTATATTACTATTATCAAATATTACTACCTCTATATTGATGCATTGACATATTAGCAGAATGTGGGCGTTTCAGTTAGTAGAGTTGAAGCTAATTTAAGATTTAATCACATGTCAGACCATCACACGAGTCTGACATGTAGGCAAATTTGAAATTATCTGAAGACTGCTACACTGTAAGGTATGATTATGTGCTGCATTCAAAGTAAAGAATGTAATATTTCTTCCATTACTTATAGTTCATAAACTGGTGAGATGCTATGTTTGTGCTTCAAATTTTATTTGGAAAATAACACTTTAACTGAAAATATGTATCTTTGAAGTGTACTGCAGAACTACTAAGTAGCCTGAAATGGAAATTATAAATTCACTGTTGGGCACTTTTAACTCCCCTATTTCAAACACTTATTGTACAGTATGTACAAGCACACTGAACAACAAAACTGCAGGTTTGCAGTGTAATTAAAACTCAGATAATGTCAGGAGTATGCAAAATATACAAGCACACAACTAAAATGACAGTTTGATGCATGGAAAGTTGTTCAAGAAGCGAGTTATGCCGGTTGTCAGCATTCATCTTCTTTGCTGATGCTGAATTCTTCAGTAAATTTAAATCAAGATTCTTTGAGCGCCATAAAATCTTGTTCTATATTGTCTCTAGGAATACTCACGAAAAGCTACCTGAAATTCTCGTGCACAGTAGGTTGATCAGAGGTAGTTTAAATCTCTGTTTTAACTACATAAAGCAATGCAGGAGTGAAAATAAGTACTCTCTTTTTGTCAAGGCCACAGTCTCCAAATTATACATCACAGCAGGTGTCAAACCTTCCCTTTCAACTGCTATCCTTCTGTCACATATCACCCCCGACGCTCGTTTCCACCCACTCCACCCTGCTGGCACTCTCTTTTTCTCCTGTGGCTCCTTGCAGCTTCACTGTTACATAGACATTAATGAATCAATAACTAAATTCCAACAGTGTATCTAATTCTGCATAATGAGTATTTTTATTTTAGACACTTTAACTACATTTTGATGCTAAAACTTTTGTCCTGTTACTTAAGTAGGGTTTTGACTTTAAAGTAGAGTATAAAACAGGTGATTAGCTGTTATATTTATAATGATATAATTATAATGAAAATTTATAATTATTATGATAATTGTAGTGGGTGATTTTAACATCTAAATAGATGCTGAAAATGGAAGCCTCAGCGCTGCATTTAATCTGTTATTAAACTCAATTGACTTCTCTCAAAATGTAAATGAGCCCACCCATCACTTTAATCATGCTTTGGATTCTGTTCTGACATATGGCATAGAAACTGAATATTTAAACGTATTCTCCGAAAACCCTCTTTTGTCTGTTCATTTCTTAATATTTAAATTTACAATAATGGATTACACAGCAGTGGGGAATAAATGTCATTACAGTACAATACAGAGTTGTAACTAAGTTTAAGGATGTAATTCCTCCATTATTATCCTCTTCAGTGCCATGTGCCAACACAGTGCAGAGCAGCCACCTAAACTCTACTCCCACAGAGGTCGATTATCTCGTCAGTAGTGTTGCATCCTCACTGTGTACGACTCTGGATACTGTGGCTCCTGTGAAAAAGAAAGCCTCAAATCAGAAATGGTGTAACTCACAAATGCGTAGTTTAAAGCAGATAACCCGTAAGCTGGATAGGAAATGGCATCTCACTAATTTAGAAGATGTTCATTTAGCCTGGAAAAAGAGGTTTTTGTGCTCTAACATAGCCAGGGGTGGAGCTTCAGGAGGGGCTGGGAGGGCGGCACGCCCCTGGCCTGGGCCTAGAGGGGGCCGGATGGGAGAGAGGAGAGGAGGGAAAGATTTCAGGTAGCCAGGCCTCTGTCACATCCGAAGAGAGGAGCGGAGGAGGAGAAGGAGAAGGAGGCAGGCCCTGTCCTGATTGTATCCCAATGTGCACAGTGTATAACCAAGGATACAGCCCGCTCTACATCACCCGTCATTCATGTTTTTACACGAGGGTTTTAAAGGTTGCCAGAGTCAGGACTGAGTCATGGTTGCTAAAAACTTTACAAGACCGACTGACTTTAGTGATGTAGTAGGTGTAAAATATTGAATAAGATGTTGTGCTGCATGACTGGCTTTATTTTCATTCTTACATTTAACTTTATGACACGCAAATTTTCAAGTGGATCGCCGATATTTTCTCCAAGTGTATTGTGGGTAAAACTCGTCACCAACCGTCCACCAACGGCATCATCAGTCACTTGGCAACAGATTGTAAACTAAGTGGAGCATTTTTATGGACTAAGCTAACATGAGTGGCACTTCATAACATACAACATCGTGTATGTTGTAAAATTATGTTATGATGAGCTTTATTATTTGGGTATAAAGGGCCCGGTCATTTGCCCCGCCCCTGGCCAGGCTCTGATTTGTTCCGCTAGTGAAAATAGCCCTCCGTGAAGCTAGGACACGGGGTCCTAGCCAGCGGTTGATCACCCGGTGCTGCGCCTTGCTGAGGTGCCGTCGCGCCGGGCTGAGCTAGCGCCGCTGCCATTAGCATCAGGAA
Organism: Archocentrus centrarchus; assembly: GCF_007364275.1. Lineage (NCBI taxonomy): Eukaryota > Metazoa > Chordata > Actinopteri > Cichliformes > Cichlidae > Archocentrus > Archocentrus centrarchus. The sequence goes on along the minus strand of NC_044362.1, from coordinate 29,421,438 downwards.
GCGGTTGTTCAGTACTTTCGGTCGGTACTGAGAGGGGACCCCCGCCCCCAGTCATACATTCGATACCAAGTTTCTTCACAAATAAAATTTTAACCATCCATCCATTTTCTTTATTAGAGAAAAACATTAAGCTACTTTCAGTACTACCGATATTTATTTGGATTCTTTCTCTCCAATTGAGCTTTCTGAGTTAACTTCAATAGTTACTTCCTCCAAGCAATCAACATGTCTATTAGACCCCATTCCTACTAGACTGCTCAAACAATTCTTTCCATTTATTGATGCATTAATTGATGCTCTTAAATATGATCAATCTGTCATTATTAGTTGGATATGCACCACAGGCTTTTAAGGTGGCTGTAATTAAACCATTACTTAAAAAGCCATCACTGACCCAGCTGTCTTAGCTAATTATAGGCCAATCTCCAACCTTCCTTTTCTCTCAAAGATTCTTGAAAGAGAAGTTGTAAAACAGCTAACTGATCATCTGCAGAGGAACGGTTTATCTGAAGAGTTTCAGTCAGGTTTCAGAATTCATCACAGTACAGAAACAGCATTAGTGAAGGTTACCAATGATCTTCTTAGAGCCTCTGACAGTGGACTCATCTCTGTTCTTGTCCTGTTGGACCTCAGTGCAGCTTTTGATACTCTTGAGCATAACATTTTATTACAGAGATTAGAGCTTGCTATAGGTATTAAAGGTACTGCATTGCAGTGGGTTGAATCATATTTATCTAATAGACTCCAATTTGTTCATGTAAATGGGGAGTCTTCTTCAGACACTAAGGTTAATTATGGAGTTCCACAGGGTTCTGTGCTAGGACCAATTTTATTTACATTATACATGCTTCCCATAAGCTGCATTATTAGAAAGCATAGCATACAATTTCATTGCTATGTAGCGATACCCAGCTTTATCAATCCATGATGCCAAATAACAGTTAGTTAAAATGCAAGAATGGAAGAAGGCATAAAACCTTCCTTTTTGATCAAGCTAATACTTAGGACTGGACCCTAAACCATCCCCTAGTTAAACTGGAATAGGCCTAGGCTGCTGCGGGGTTCCCATGATGCACTGTTTCTTTTTCATTCACCACTTTTCACTCTTTATGTGTTTATACAACACTCTGCAGTTAATCATGAGTTATTATTAATCTCTGGCTCCCTTCCCTCACCGTCAGATGACTGCTCCTCCCTGGAGGTTTCTTCCTGTTAAAAGGAGTTTTGCCTTCCCACTGTCACAAAGTGCTTGATCATGGGGGGGGGCTTTTCACTGGTTTTCTCTGTAATTATTGTATGTTTTTTACTGTACTATATATCTATATCTATATATGCAAATTACAATATTTATTAATCAAATATTGTAATATTGTATTGTATTATTATTTATTTATAATTTACGATATAAATTATTGTAATGTTGTTACTTTACAATATATCGCCGTGAGGCAACTGTTAGCTGTGATTTGGCGCTATATTAATAAAACTGAATTGAAATGAATTACAAAACAATGTTCAAACTCTTGCATCATGCCACTTTTTATTTGATTTATTTCTGTTCAAATATTCTGATTAAAATTCCTCCTTATATATAAAGTATAAATTACATTTCAATTACATTTAAAATATCTTAAGTGTGCGTGTGTGTGAGTGAGATCACATCAAAGACTACCGCCTGGGAGCTCGTGTGTGTGTGACTTCGCCACAGCAGGGGTGACAAAAGGTTCACCGCTCTCTCCGGTGTGTTTGTTCCTTTGCCCTCTGGTGCCGTTGTTCTTCCTGTGTAGGCGGGCCTAAGCTAAGAAGAGGTTTGTTGAAGTGGGGTAATAAAAAAAGGCACTCACCCGGAGCCCCAGTCACGGCAGTAACGTATTCGAGCGAGCAGGGGGCTCAGCGATCCTTATCTATTCTCGAGAAAGCCCACGTGAATAAACGTTAACTCCACCCGCTCTTAATCGTTAACGTTACGTCTGGGCGGTGCGGTTTATTAGCTAAAACAAAGCGGTCCCTCAGAACAGTTGTAGCTAGTCTACGTTTCAATTACCGGTTTGATTTTGTTTGAAGAGTACACTTTTTGGAGGCAGATGTTACTCTGAATCTACACAGACATCGCCAAGGTATCAAGCTTAAGGTGAGTGGTGTTATTTTAACCTATATTTGTCACATTACCCGGCCTGCCATGGCTGAAAACAGTGACGGCGGGGGAGAGGCAAAGAATGTGTGTCTTCGGGCTAAAAACTTTGGGTGTGGATTAACAGCAACTAGCTAGCGGTTTAGTTTCTAGTTTAATGCGGTTTTTTTTCAGCGCTGTGACACGTATAATGTTAGCTTGTTCAAGGCTCCTTGATTAAAATCTAAATTTGAGCTTTGTGCTTAAAGTAGGCCAAAAAAGTAGTCGCTTTATGCTACCAAAGAGGGCAGTGTGAGAGGCTAAAGTGTGAGAGGGTAGTGGGATTTGTCCCTCAAAGAGCTGGTAACAAAACCTAATCCGGATGAATCAAGTCAAAACTTCAGCAGAAGCTTTTACACTAACTTGGTGTTTAAGACTCAAGAGTATATATTTCAAGTCCTTCAATGAGCTGTCCTATAAGTGATAATGTGGATGTCTTGTTTTACATATAGCAGTATTGTGCCGTTGTTTTCCCATTTTCCACCGAGTTTATTGTCACACAAATGGGGGATTCTTTAAAGTGAGGACATCGCTGCTGTTCATGAGGAATAATGTAGTTTTTTTGGTTTTGTGAAGTTATCCGATTTGAGAAACGATATCTAATAATTCCCAAGTTACCAATTTGGAAGCAGTCTGGTTTGTCTAAGGAATGTGGTTAAATCATTTGGCTCAAACTTCCCCCGTTGTGTCCTAAACAGCATTTCACTTTAATCTGATGCCGTAACTTCCCTTTTGTAGACCCACACCACCCTGGGAGAGTTGTAAAGGATAGCTTGAAGAGACCACAGCTGGACTATGGTTTGGTTAGGCTGCATTATGGGCTATATAAACTGTGGTTGAGGATACAGTAAGAACCAGTACGTCTTAAAGCTAGGTCAGCTTGGTTAACCAGAATCTAAGAGCCTCTTGTTCAGTCTTGACCACAGCTGTGATTCAGATATGTTGACTCCAGCACTCCAGTTGGACAAGATTGGTCTTGCCTGCATTGTTCTCTTCCTGTAAAGGAATTGCAGTCTCGGGGTGTTTTTTCTTCTTCCCTGAAGAAGTTGATTTGGTTAAAATAGCAGTCTGCCCACCTAGTTCTTGCTGTAAGGCCTAATTTAGTGACATAGGAATAAAATGAAATGACTCATGTTAATTACTGACCAGTCTTGGCTAGTAGACAGCATTATAATGACATGGTACTGTAACAGTGTTGTATGGAGGTGTGATAAACACATATGCATTTGATCTTGTACAGCAGTAGATCTCATGAGCGCAGATAATGTTCACCAGACATGTTAATTGCAGACATGTCTGCAGACGATAGCCAACTGTGCATCAGCGAGTCACTTCCCTTAGTTACATCGTTGTGTTATTTAAACAAGACCCTGCATCTATCCGGGGGCGTTTGGAGGGTCATTTAACCCCCCCTCTGACTGATCAGATGTGAGTAACAGATTACAGCACCTCCAGTGAAGGCAAGATGAAGCAACTGGGAGTGGCATGTTTGAGGAGATATGACCGTGGCCCTTTCATAGATATTATGAGGCCTGAGTCAGTAGTAAAGTGTTGGCAGTTCTCACAGTTAAGAGAAATATTTCATACCACTTGAGAGGTGCAGCGGTAAACACAAGAAGGTTGACTGATGGACTCAAGGTTACTTTTACAGTGGATTTGTACTTCTGTGTTAAAACTACATTGTAGGTACAATGCACAGTTTCTACCAGAAAGCTTAGATTATATAATCAACCATTTAAAAAAGTGCAGATCAGCACTAAAGAGGCTCTGGATTTCCACCAGAAAAATTGTTAAGTAAAGCATGAGTGGTGAGGTTAACGTAGCACTATCTATCCTCAGTACCAGTGCAAAGTTGGAACTTTTATCTGCTTCTTATTTTTATTTCCCTTTTTATAAAGTTTTTTTTTCCTTCTACTAACTCTTCCAGGCTGTGTGAAAATATGTATTAAAAAACACTTAATGGTAACAGAAAGTTAATTAACTAAGTTAACTCTTCCTTGGAGCTTCCTGAGTGGCAGTGCTAAGCCAAAATTTCAAGTTATTTACACAAAAATTTGAGAAAACAACTTGAAATTTTGAGAAAATAACCCGAAATTTCAACTTAGTAACTTGAAATGTTGAGAAAACAACTCGAAATTTCGAGTTATGGATAGGGATTTTTTTTTTTTTCCTGGAGGAATCAAGCTTCCATAGTCCTGGATGGAGGAGTGGGAGGTGCATCTTTGCGCAGAGAGAGTGACAAAAGTCAGATGCACAGACAGGTTTATTTCAGACTTTACAACCAAGAGACAAAAATTTATGTCAGTGGTTTGCAAAATTATTGTTAGAACTGTTAAAAAGAAAAAAAAAGAAGTAATGAATGCAATTTAAACTTAACTAAATCAGGACACAAATGGTCTGATTGATAGCAAGGATCACTTTCTTTGTGGAGAAAAGTGCAACTAATTAAATAGTAGGTGTCATGCTTGGTCCAAAAGCTGCAAATAGGTGTCTTCATCTGTCAGTATATAATTAAAAGAAGATGTGATGATATTTCAGATAGGATGTTTCCCACAAATATGATTACAGGTGTGGGTTTGAAGGCCATTGATCTAGCCTGCTGTAATTGACAAAAAAACGTAAGACATTTAAGAGGAGCAAATTCAAATTTCAGTGGTCTTTTTCAGAAAGTTAAAAACTAATTTATAAGGTATTTCATGAAATCCAGCCTTAGTAAGTTCTTAATGGAGTTTTTATTTAAGAAAACTTATTCTGGCTTTGACGTGTAAAAGGCAGCCGAGCAGCCAAAAGAGCACAAAGTCACTTGTGACTGGATTGACTGAGTTAACTCTGAGTTCATGGTAGAGAGAAATGGGGGGGGGGGGGGGGGGGGGGGGGGGGTGCCGCCATATTTCAGTTACGTAGATTTCCATGACATAAATATGGAGTTTGTTAAACTGGAATGCATTATCTCATCCCTCTGAGGAAGGCTGAGTGATGAGGATCTTCTCCATATCCCAAACAAACCCCAAACACTCTCCAGCTCGAGCAACAGATTGAACTTTTCCAGAGTAAGTTTCCTTGACTGCTGAATATCTAACAGACATGAGAATTGGATATTTTGAATTTACACATAGCTTTTAGATTTTAAAGCAAAGGTCTAACAGGCTTAGACATGTCAGGATAATCAAATCTCACCTTGGACCTTTTTTTTTTTTTTTGGCCCACACAAAGTTTAGATGAAATGGGAACTTTCACTGTGTTAATAAAAAGATAAGGTAAAAATCTGGACTCCTGACAATTAGGACATTAGCCAAACACATGTTGGGAAAGAATAACAGAATAACTTCCCTTCATCCACTTTTTCTTGTCAGTTGGGTGCCAGAAGATGCTTCGTGCTTTCTGATTCTTTGCCTCAAATGCAGATAAAGAAAGCAATCTATAATGTGATTGGCCTCCTTTTAGTTCTTTTTCAAGCCTGCAATAAAATTGAAGTGAAACAAGTGATGCCGGCCACAACAAACCCCGCCCCCAGCAGACAGCACACTGAATCACTGAGATAACAGGTAGGCTTTATTGTCCATGCCCATAATTTTTCAAGGTTTAAAAAAAAAACTAAAATAACTTTCATTTTCTGAATGTAAATGTTAAATTCAAGTAGCATGCAAATCCAGAATCTGGATCAGATCAGTTTCACCTTTAAACCAAATTTAAGTATGAAAAGATGCTTTCAGTGACTGAACAAATAAATACTGTCAACCGTCAGTGCAACCCCTCAGCCTCCCGTCAGTAGAATCTTTAGGTCGCACAAATCCCCTGGAAGTACAACACATAATTACACATAGGTCTTAATGAGGTGTATATGAGCCTTAGTGACTTGCAGATGGCTAAGTGAGAACCAGGAATGGGTAATACTAAAATCATAATAAATATAAACCACTGAGTTAGTTATCATGTTCACAAGATTTTCAGAAAAACTTGACCTCTGACCTCTAATCTTGACCAAATTCTTGGTATGAATTGGAGTGGCAAGAAAAGCACAAATTATACACAAGCAATGAAAAAATAAGTAAAAAAATTATAAGATGAGAAGGACAACAAAAAGAGATCAAAAATGTAAAATATTTTCTTGGAAGTGCCTACAAGGAATCAGTGAATTTGCAAGCAATCATATGTAGTGTACATGGGTCGTTTCCTTCAGTTGTGCCCTGAGAAGGAAAGTGCCTATCCTTCAACAGCCTGTGGGATGAGAGCAGCAGTGTCTGGGAATGGTTTGATTAAGGAAATTGATGAAAAGTCATGCTGAGTTGTTTGGGGACCTAATGAACCGAGAGTAGACTGACTTTCAGCAGCAGGTGTGGACCGGCTGCCACACCGGGTGGCACAGAGCGCTTTGGCTGTGGGGGAAGGGTGGTTGGCTCGTTCTGTGAACTCCCAGGTGATCCACTCTGCAGGAACAACGGGGACTTCTGCTGTCTTTCTTTTTGCATATTTCTCAGTAGATTTGGAAGATTCAGGTGTCGACAAGTGTGCTTGTTGCAGTAGCTGTCAGTTTTTTTAAGGCCTACATTTGTGGCATTACATATTTATTTACATAATAAATAAATGCACGTAAAAGGAGGTAAAAGATGGAGGAAGGAAACAAATGCAAATAATCTGTAAACCAAATGTGGAACTTTTAAAGATGGTGTTTGAAATGCACGAGGAACTTATTAGAGAGGTTATTGCTACATGCATGAAGGCCTCTCCTTTTAGCTGCACACAGACAGTTGTTCACATTTTTGCTTATGTGATAGAAATCCAAGTATTTTAACTGAGCATTGCACAAAAGAAGCAATGTATAGATTTAGAACATTGTTGTGAAAATTGAGCAAAATAGAGAAAATAATTGAGAGATTAAATAAATAATCCATGTTCAAAGTCTGATTGTGCATTGATGCTCTTTTTTTACATCCACCACCTGGCCACAGGTATATACATATATAAAGTTAATAAAATGGATTAGTGTGGGAAATTGTCACAATGATAAGTTGACAGTATTTAGTATCCGGCAGTGTGACCATCTCTAGTCTTTTCATTCAAAAACAAGGAACCACTGAGAAACCAGGAAGAGTCCTGAAACCTTTAGTTCCAATTAACCATTCACATGCACGAAGGCAAGTTGTTGGGATAAACCGCTGTGTTTTTGTTCAGAATTAGTGTACTGACTTTGTGTTGTTTAAAACAGGTGCTGTTTAATTGTTCAGCATGCCTAAGTTCAGTGTTGTCTAGACAACCATTTCTGTTTTTCTTTTCCACGCGAGGAAGTCGAGGAAGCTGCACATCAGCAAACCGCATTTGGCAGGAAACCTTCTTGCAGGTGCTCATGTTATGAAGACCTCTGAGGTTGATGTGGGGGGAGGTGCAAAATAGATGTAGGGCTTTAGATCATGTCTGCTTGTGTCTTTCGTGTTTATCACATAACAGTTTTGTAAAGAAACCTGATTTAGCCTCAATATGCCATAAACCGTTATTACTATTTTGGTCATCTGGAGACCTTATTGTGCAATACTGAACACTCACAGGTGTGCTTTCTTTACCTTTTCACAACACCGGGCTTGTAGCTGCAGACAGATTTGAACAGAGAGGTCACAGAGGAGCCAGGAAGACAGGTTTTCAGCTTAGCTTATGGACATGTTTTACTTTGAGCCAGATAAAGCTACTCTTTTATTTCACAATACCCACATATCAGCCAACAGCCTACAGTTAATGGGACTTTGTTCCCAGATGAGTCGTCTGGCGTCAGCTTTAAAAGCGGAAGTCTCCTTCCTCAAACTTTGTATTACAAGTGGTGACACATGTCTGCAGAGTCTGAGACTGAAGCCTTCAGTCACCTCCTGTGTCCCTCATGCTTACCCTGCCTTGGAAAATCCCAGCACTGCCTTAAGTCAGAGGAAACCCTTCTGTATGAACGTGGCCAGAAAAAACATTATTATAACTGCAGGATTTATTGTAGTATAGTCATCTTTATGTGTGTTAGCTGTTTTCTGTTCGAAGGAAGAGGGGATGTTATTTTTTTCACAAGTAGTAACATTTTTGTCATGCTTTGTGATTTTTAATTATCATAGAAGCTATTGAAGCCATTGGTTAGGAGAGTTATTCAAATGAATAGCTGCTGAACGGCCCTGACAAGCTCCTCCACGCTTGCCATCGTTGTGGCCCATTTTTAATCCCGATTGCATCAAATTTGCAAGCAGCTGATACAAAATCTATGTGATCTCTGAGAAAAATCAGTTGTCTAGAATGTAAAATATCAATTACTTGTTTTATTTGAGTACTCTGTGTTCAGAAATTCACAAGTGATTTTGTAGCTTGGTCTGGTTGACATCTGGTTTATGCACCTTTAAATAATTAATTATCTAGACATTATCAATCCACAACCCCATGTCATCTTGTAACACATTAACATTAAGAAAAAATAATTTCCTACTAATTTTTTGTCAATAAATTGAGCAACTTCTTGTTTCAGAGGAATGGCTGCCATAACCAAGTCTCTTGGTAGTCATTCATTGTGAAGTTTCCTGGTAAAAGTACTGCACTACGCTTTGAAATGAAGGCTATTGATATATAAAAGTAACATTTGGATCAGGAGCGTGTGAACACCTATTTAAGTAATGCCTGACCATATGCCATCTGAGTTACTGCAGCTGTGCTGGTGAGAGGTGACGGACTCTGGTTATTATCAGCAGAAGCTGAATTGTTATGAAAAACTGTGACGCTAAATTGCAGCATGACACAGGGCTTGTGCGGGCTCCATCTTCTCCAGCCTGACCATACAAAGTCACGATTAGCCACAGTTTACATGTGTTCTTGTAAACAGTAGGTTCTCAGGTCTGTCATCACAACGATTCATAGACCAACGTTTCTGTGTTGTGAAACAGAAGGGCTTAAACAGGAAGGTGGCGATAACTATTGTGTTAGCATTTGAATTTGTGTTCATTGTGACATTTTCTTGTGACAGATTTTCATATTTTTTCATTAATTGTTTTTCCTTTATCAGTACTTGCCAGCAGAGGACCAGGTCCTTTTAACTCATGTGGGGCAGAATAATCTGTGTGCATCATAATTTGGATTAAATCAGAACTTAATGCTGATACACTGAATAACTAATCAGGCAGAGGTGGACTAATTATTAAATTATTTACATTTTTGTGTTGCATGTTATAGTGAAGTGACTATTTAGAGGCTTTAAAAAGCTGGAAGAATAAAACAAACTGTTAATGTAACACATTTTCTCACATAGAGCAATTAGCGATCCATTTAGATCCAGCTTTATCCTCATTTTTGACTCTAATGGGGACCATAATTTACACAGTTAATATCATTTTGTATTCATTAAGCCTTGAAACTCACAACTGTGCATCCAAATCAGTTGTACACCCACTCAGAATGTCACAGTCTGAACCCCACCAGCCAGTTATTGAGCATCACTGTTGTAGAATATGCAGTAGCAAAACTTCATCAATTTATGTCAGTGATGTAGAGGAGCAGAAGCCAGCAAGCTGTTTTAGGTTAAATAACCAGTGAAAACTTCAAAAAGTGCATTTTAGAGTGCATAAATTTTAAAGAGTCACATCAATATGTGGGATAAATGGCTGGTCAAAAGAAGTTACAGCATATTAAAGGTCTCCTTCTTGCATATCTTTTAGGGCTGTAACGATTAATCGAGTAACTCGAATAATTCAATTATAAAAAATCCTCAACACAATTTTTTTTGATGCTTTGTTTAAGAAATGCATGTGTGGCCATTACAATGGTGATCACTGTTCACATACCAGTTGGCCTCCTTCAATCATGTTTCACAGTGTGAAGCAGCTTGGCCACAGGCTCTTACAAATTAAGTCTCCACTCTGTTTTGCTTTAGACTATCAGCTCTTATCAGCTGAAACTTGTCAATGTTCCATCAATACTATTGAACGAATAAACTTAGAGTCGGCCCCTCAAACAATCAGACTCTGGTTCAGGTAAAATTGTTGTCATTGCCAGCATTTCTGCTTGTGTGAGATGCATTGCGTGTTAATTACTGTGTGGTCGTGTCCCGGTGCTTTTGCATGCGGTCCCGGCCAACAGAAACAAATAAAATGCTGGGACTTTTTTCCTCCTGGGACCTCGCTCTTTGTTGCAGTCAGCTTTTTTTCAGTGCAGACTTATTTGTCCCTCTAGTTTTTTCACTTCTTTCTACATTCCCTCACGTCCATTCTGATATTTCAGCAATCTCCCTCCAGGAATTTACTAACTTTTGAGAGTCCTCATATTGATGCTATGATTATTATTCCTTATACTGAGATGATGATTGTTATTCTCTCACTGATAAATTCAGAAACTGCGGCAAAAAAGTAGCCAGAAATGCACAGTAGGAATTAACAGTGCCAAATAGGCCGATCACAATTGTCGTGGGCTTGTGTTAGTGTTTTAAAGCTTTGTGCTTTATAGTGTTGTGCCTTCATGGACGAATCCATGTGGTCACAGAAAATTGTCGAGGTACAAGGAGCTTTGCATATATATATATATATATATATATATATATATATATATATATATATATATATATATATATATATATATATATATATATATATATATATATATATATATATATATATATATAGTGTACATATGGGATTATTAATTGCTGTCTTTGTCTCAGGTTTGCTCAGTTTCTCACCTGGTCTGCTGTTAGTGGTGAGCAACAGTTGGGTGTTGGCTTCAGCTCTCTGCTGCTTGCTCTGTGGCTGCTGCTCAGGTCCTCTTTGCTATGTGAGTCCATTTCCATCTAGTCGCTTTCTCCACACTTGTCTGCACCCACAGACTGTCTGCATAATGTTGACCTGAACAATCATAAAATTATAAATGATTGAAGTTGCAAAATTGTCCATAAACAAGTACCTTTGTTCTCCATTTATTTATCCTAATTATATATTACAGTAGGCTATTTATTGATCTAAAGCACGTGTGATAGCAGTTTGAAGCCATAATAAATTACATTTGTGCAGAAAACAAAGAAGTAATTGTAAATTTAAGGAAATAAAACAAAAGTGGATCAAGGGAGTTCCCAATAATATTAATATTTCATTCAGGAGAGATGTGGAAGCAGTGTCATGCCCCAAGATTAGCACCACAAATACCGCTGCCTTTGACAAATGGTGGCACCAAGTGCCTTCAAATCTGTCATCTCTCTGCAATTTGCAGCCCACAGAGCTGGCCTTCAGAAATGTCGGGGTGGAGCCCGAAGTCTTCACAGATGGCGTTGGTTTTAATTTTATTAAACATCCTGCTGGATGCGTTTGGGATGTTGAAACAGTTTGCATGTCTTGCCACACAGTCTTGTTTTGTTCAGGTTTTAGTTTTTGCCACCCTGTACTTGTACTGAGCACTGACAGTAAAGTTGAATCTATCTATCTAGTAACTCTGAAGAGGGATTGCGCCTAATAATCAACTGAAAAAAAAGGAGCTAAAATCTGTTGTTCCTCCATTAAAAAATCATGCTGCAGTGCACGCTTTCAAATTTGAGTGTCAGTGTTTCCTACACACTGCAGCACTTATGAGAAACTTGCTTTAGGTCAGTCAGTAGGCCTAATATAAGAGGAAGTGGTTATTTTGTGGTTGCCTGTGCCCTCTGACTTAGAATACAGCAGCAAACATGCATGCATCCATTTTTCACATCTAAACCTCTCCTAGTTAACTGTTAAATTGTCCTTTATTTGGGTGATATGAATGCACTTTTTGTCCCTTGACTCTTTATTATCCTCACTCTATCCAAACAAACCAATGCACAGACTATTTTGAGACACAACCGTGGACTTTTTTTTTTTTTTTAACCCAGATTACTTCCTTAGTGTTATCTTACTGTGAGTAAAACCCAGTATTGGTTTCCGGATTTGAGGAGTGGGCAGTCAGTCAAGAAGTGTGTCACTGGATATTTGGAATGGCACAGATTCAGGAAGAGGCATGGAACAGCTTTACCAAATATGGGAAAGCACACCCATGTGGCCACCCTTAACTCTTTGTTTTCTGGTGTGGCGGGGTAGGCTTAGCCTACGGTGATAAAACCAATAAACAGACAAGAAGCAATAAAATAGTTAGCAGTGACTGTGCAGCAATGACCAGGCCCTTCTATCTTCATGCACTTTGTGGCGTGATTCAGTCGAAGTGCTTCCTGCAGGCGTGTGGATGTCTTTAGTCCAGGGGTGTGGTTGAATAGTCAGTTTTTACTTAGGCCTCAGTCACACTAGATTAAAAATAGGATCAGTGTGACCAGGAAAAACTGTTGATATGAGATCACAAGTTGATTGCACACGGTTGCAATAATTTTGATTGTTTCGTGGTCTCCAACCATCGTTTTCCCTGGTGTGACTGCAGCCTTAGGAAAGTTCCCAAGTGCCTAAAGTTCCAGGTGAAGTGAGCTGGAACTGTTTGGGTGATAGCCATAATAAAAGCTGGTTAAATTCTCTAAATACTAAGGAAAGGTGCTTCAGTTCTTCTGTTTTATTACTGCTTTTAGCAAAGAATACACAGAATCATCGTTTTAAAAGGAGAGGAAGTTATTTTGTCCTATAAGTTGAAGCAACACATCATCCTCTGAACATTGTAGTTTCAATATGGCTGAAGCTTACTTTGTTTTCTAAATGTCACTCTGACCTCTAGCTGAAATGTTTCAACTTTTTATACTGCCAAACAGTGAAATAGTGTTCGTTAGCATTGGCTAGTCCATATAGCTGATATATCTATTTTAACTTTGAAAGAGTTACAAATGTCACAGTAACCGTTTTTGTAAGTTAATCTGAAGCCTGGATTCACAATATGAGTATAAGGTACTAAACTTACTTCTTTTTTTTTTTTTTTTTTAAACGTTGACCTTCTCAGTTCTGTATTTCCTGTTTTTGGTAGGTGCTTCATCCACAGTGGTGGTAGAAAGGCATCTACTTAATAACCACAAGTTATTCCTTTCTAGTTTTCCTTCTCTGCAATGGTAGCTTGAAATGTCGTAGTGTCTTTTACAGTCGTTACATGTTTTCTGTTAACTCATTATGAGACACTTAGACCAAGACTGAGCTGTTCCCTCAGGCTTCTACCGTCTGTCTTTCCTCTCTGTTGAGTCTTGTTGGTGAGCCTGACTCGGCCCAAAAGCATCCAAACTACAGTCAGAAAGCAAGTATGCTGCTCCATGGAAGTGCTCGTGAGCTGGCAGCTGAAGCCAGCTAAGTGTGGGTGAATCACTCCTCCTTATTTGGGATTTTCAGAACAGGAATAGCTCCTCCCCACTACTGCTCTCATCTCGTGGTGAGAACAGAGGCTTCACAGCATATGATGGGACAGACATTTATAAAAAACTGTCATGGTCAAGGCTGAAAAAAGAAAACCCAAACTCAGAACTAAAATAAGACTCAAAACATGAAGTGATGAAAAAGATAAAACAAAAGTCTGTGTTAATTTGAATTAAAGTATGAGGAGGCTTTGGTGAGACTGGGATGTCAGTGAGTTTATGTTGTAATATCTGTTCAGAAATGAATTAAACTGAATTAAAAGGACATTTTAAGCAATGCCAACTGAACTGAAATGAGCAAAATTCAGGTTTAACTCACTGAAAATGTATAAATAAGGGCTGCTGTGCTGTGGGTGCCATTTTTAACTGGAAGATGATGTGCAGTGATGCTAAAATTAAAATCTGAAACCCGGTAATTAAAGAAACCTCGCTTCCTGGATTTGAGGCCACACAAGTTTCAGGTGCCACTTGGGTTTGAATGTTTTTGAATTGCCACATTCAACCTCTGCAACAACAAAAAAATACATGCTTGCACCTTCTCCTTATTTTTGCTTCTTTATAATTAGTTTGATTGTAAAGCTATTCTTCAGCATGTGCAGTTGTTGCGCATAGTATTGGAAAAATGTGTTCAGTGTAGATCTTTTAATATCGTCTAGCAGTGACCTGTTTTTGGTTGCTTGTTTTGCAGATGGACCTGAGGTTACTTTTAATAGCAGCATTATCAGCAGTCCTCGGTGGCAGCTGGGGCAGAAGGTAAGAAGTTCACATTTGCTCTTTTTTTTTTATTTTAACTATTATTGTTTAACCTACTGCATAGCATATTTTCAGCTCTCTGGAAAACAGCCATGACAGCACTTATTCACTACTTTTTTTTTTTTTTTTTTTTTGCCCATCCTAAAAATGTGCTTTTGTCAGGAACCTGTTTCAGGGAGGTAAAGCGGTTTAAGGTCACTCATGTAGCAACAGCTGTTTTTCCACACAGTAAAACCTAAGGACCAGGTCACATGTACGCTTCGTGCAATCTTTCCAAAAACACAATCATGTATACAAAGCAGCCACAGCAGACAGAATGAAGGCCGTTCTATTTTCCACGAGTATGTGTGGGTTCCTTCGGTCTGTGTGACATACATTTCATAATTACGAAGGGTGATCATGAAGCTCTGTTTTGGAGACTTCATAGATGGTATAAAGATGGACGTAGCCACAGAGACGTCGCCCATCCGTTTCTGAACTTCGCTGTGTTTTGGGTGTTTTGAAACTAAGGGTGATGAGCAGAGCAAACCTGACCCTGCATGCAAACTACTTGTCAACTACAAGTCCTCAGCCAATGAGAGTACTCTGAATAATCTTTGTTTCTGATGTTTAGAATGACCCACAATATAAAAAATGGACTTAATGTTTTTGTCAATTTGACCATAAAGGAAAGTGTTTTCAGGGGTCAGGGAGAGTAGGGGTGGCTTTCCCATAGATTCCTATAGGATTAGGTGCCTTTTTGATACAACAGAAGTTGCCCCCTGCTGGCCATTAAAAAGAAGGCACTTATTGGTTTCACACTTTGGACTGCAAAGCTACATCCGTCTTTATACTGTGACTACAGCATCAGTCAAAGGTTTGGGGAACCCTGAGGGCGTGGATGTTTCTCACTATGAGCCAAGCTCTTAAGACTACCGTGATCTGGATGACTGAAATCTACACAGATATGTGAGCCAAGTTTAATTTTAAAAAAATCTAATAATAAAAACCACTAAGATTTACAAAAACACAAAATAAACCTGTTGTAAAACAGTGAACATGAAGGCATTACGCTGAATAAATGTAAAATAGTTTTGAAAACATTTATTTTTTTTTCTAAACAAGTAAACATCATGAGGACATCAGTGATGAACCCTCTAAACCATCCTGATCACTCTGCATGTCTTGAAAGGTGCATTTATTTTTTTTAGTTTTCCTCTCACTGTGCTGTTGATGATTTATTCCAGTTACTTAGCAGAGTAACCCAGGACCACAATTTCCTACTTCAGTATGTTGGTATATAGTTCCCTGTAGAAAATAATGAAAAATAAAGAAATACTCCACTATGAGTGTGTCTAAGCTTTCCACCTCAGGAATATGCTGTGTGCGTAGCTTCAGCACACAGGAGGGGAATTTCAGGAGGAAAGTGTTTAGTCTGCACAAGGTCTTAATTATAAAATCCACTGTGTCCTCTGTGCTGTTTCCTTTGACTGACTTCCTACCCTCCTCATGCGCACAGTTTGCATACAGTTATTGAAAAACTTTGTGCAGTGTCTCTGTTATTTATGTTTTTTTTTTCTTTTTTAAGTGCAACTGCTACAAAACTTTATTCCTCTGTTTCTCTGTTATATTTTTGGTAGCACCACAGTTTCCTCTCTTCAATCACTGTTAGCTTGTTTGACCACTTCCACTCGTCCACTTTCTGTTTCTGCTACAGTATCCTTTTCCGCTTGATCACTGTCTTGTTGATCTATATCTGACCTTTATTTTTTTAACTCCTTTTGCTCTGCTGTTCTTCACCCAACTTCTGCCAGGTTGCTAAGTTTTTAAAAATGATGATCCTCTCAAAGTTTAACAAATCAGCATCTAGCCCCACCCAGTTTTAAATTACCCCCAGAAGTACCTGCTTAAGAGTATGTACTACTTTCTTCCATGAAAACTGGCCTGTAAGATCCTACAGAGGTCATTACAGAACACATAAAGGTGCAGACCACCCATAAACCACCTGATACTTCCCTTTTCTTTCTTTTCCTCTTGTGACACATTATGAAAGATAGCGATAGGTTCTCACACCGGCTTGTTCTCGTCCTTTTCCCCTCTTGAAATCTTCATTCATGGTTTTATGACTGTTAGTTGTTTGGGCCAACAATTGGAGGGCTTTTTTGGTTTTATAGGGCTATTCATCACTTTTCCCAGCATGACTTGGTTTTGTGTACTGGGATGGAGCCGTGCTCTGCAGCCAAAAGCTGCTTCGAGTTAGTGAGCTAATGGAAAAAACTGTGTCATCTTGGCTAAAACGAACTTGTGTCGTCTCTTCAGAGAGAAGCATATGCATCCAGGCAAACGCGCAGTCATGTGGGGAATGCCAGGTCTCCCAAATGTGCGGATGGTGCACAGATGAGGTGAGTTGGACCAGCAAAGCTGCCTCAAAGCTATTTTAATCACACAAGTGAAACTTATCAGAAAGATCTTTATCTGTGGGGCAACTTTGAGTTTTTGTGAGCTGCATGAAACGATGAAAACTATAATGTCTGTATATAAGATTAAAAGACAGGAGTCCTTGTTCAATTGAAAACACAATGTAAGGATTTAGTGGACAAAATACCATAAAATTCATTTAATGAAATTAATTTTCACCTTTATTGTTTACATGAATGCGTGCAAGTAATCTGCACTCACCTTACAAGAAGTTTAAGTACTCCAGAGTTACAAGATTTGAGACCCAAAGGCAAGTAAACCACAGTTGCTCCATTAATTGTTAACAGCAGTGCTGTTGCTGCTGCTTCTCGTCTTCACTGGAAACTTGGGCAGAATGAAGCTGCTTTAATTAGATGTTTTCAGTGCGCAGGGCAGATTTTCTTGCTGTGGTTGAAATGCACTGAGTGAACAGACCACAGTATGAGAAAAGACTGACTTCAAGGACCGTGAACATGCAATCAAAAACAACTCACAGCTGAGATTTATCAGTAACAAACAAATGTAAATGAAATCCATGTCATGCATGTTTTGTTTTTTGTTTTTTTTCTTCAAAATAAAGTTATTAAATAAACTGGTAATGTGTACTGATGGACCTGACCACCCAGGAAACACAGGACAGGTTTTAACCTGCGCCTCATCTCAAACACACCAGAGGAATCTTAACTCTTAAACTGTCAAGTTTTGTTGTTTTGTGCAGAATAAAAACAACGAAACAGGGAAAAAAAAAATTGAGTTTTTTGGAGAGGGTGATGGTGGTCTTGTAGTGAGCTGTTAAAAACATCTCAGGGTTAATATTTTTGCTCTTGTCATGTGGCAAAACAACTGCATTCCTGTTAAATCTTGTCTGTCGCTCTCTATCAGCCTGCTGATACCCATCCTGG